>NC_133517.1:52514000-52815000 GCF_049354715.1 Callithrix jacchus
GGTTTCCTGGATACAGCACACTGATGGGTTTTGGATTTTTATCCAATATGCCAGTCTGTGTCTTTTGATTGGTGCATTTAGTCCATTTACATTTAGGGTTAATATTGTTATGTGTGAATTTGATACTGCCATTTTGATGCTAGCTGGCTGTTTTGCCCGTTAGTTGTTGTAGATTCTTCATTATGTTGATGCTCTTTAGCATTTAGTGTGATTTTGGAATGGCTGGTACTGGTTGTTCCTTTCTATGTGTAGTGCCTCTTTCGGGAACTCTTATAAAGCAGGCCTGGTGGTGACAAAATCTCTGAGTACTTGCTTGTTCGCAAAGGATTTTATTTTTCCTTCACTTCTGTAGCTCAGTTTGGCTGGATATCAAATTCTGGGTTGAAAATTCTTTTCTTTACAAATGTTGAATATTGGCCCCCACTCTCTTCTGGCTTGTAGTGTTTCTGCCGAGAGATCTGCTGTGAGTCTGATGGGCTTCCCTTTGTGGGTGACCCGACCTTTCTCTCTGACTGCCCTTAGTATTTTCTCCTTTATTTCAACCCTGTTGAATCTGACGATTATGTGCCTTGGGGTTGCTCTTCTTGCAGAATATCTTTGTGGTGTTCTCTGTATTTCCTGTATTTGAGTGTTGGCCTGTCTTGCTAGGTGGGGGAAATTTTCCTGGATGATGTCCTGAAGAGTATTTTCCAGCTTGGATTCATTCTCTTCGTCCCCTTCTGGTACACCTATCAAACGTATGTTAGGTCTTTTCACATAGTCCCACATTTCTCGGAGACTTTGTTCATTCCTTTTTGTGCTTTTTTCTCTGACCTTGGTTTCTCATTTTATTTCATTGAGTTGAGCTTCGACTTCAGATATTCTTTCTTCTGCTTGGTCAATTCGGCTATTGAAACTTGTGCATTCTTCGCGAATTTCTCGTATTGTTTTTCAACTCCTTTAATTCATTCATATTCCTCTCTAAGATATCCATTCTTGTTATCATTTCCTCCAAACTTTTTTCATATCTTTTTTCAAGGTTCTTAGTTTCTTTGCATTGATTTAATACATGCTCTTTTAGCTCACAAAAGTTTCTCATTATCCACCTTCTGAAGTCTAATTCTGTCATTTCATCACAGTCATTTTCCGTCCAGCTTTGCTCCCTTGCTGGTGAGGAGTTTTGGTCCTTTCTAGGAGGCGAGGTGTTCTGGTTTCGGGTGTTTTTCTACTTTTTGCACTGGTTTCTTCCCATCTTTGTGGATTTATCCACTTGTTGTCTGCGCAGTTGCTGACTTTTCGATTGGGTCTCCGAGTGGACATCCAGATTGTTGGTGATGAAGTATTTCTGTTACTTAGTTTTCCTTCTACCAATCTAACCCCTTCACTGTATGACTGCTGAGGTCCACTCCAGGCCCTGCTTGTCTGGGGTGCACCTATAACAGCTGCGGAAAAATGAGGGATGCTACCAGTTTCTTTTTCTGCTATCTTTGTCCCAGAATGATGCCCGCCAAATGTCAGTCTTTTGGATATAGAGGGGTCAGGGAGCTGCTTGAGGAAACAGTCTGTACTTTGTAGAAGCTCAAGTGCTGAGCTGTGAGCTCTGTTGTTCATTCAGGGCTTTTAGGCTGAAAAAAACCCTTTTTTTTTCTCAGATGCTCTGTCTGGGGGGGGCGGTTGAGGCTTTCCTTGTGAGTGTTAGCCTCGCTGTCCTGCCCAGCTAGGAGGCAGTCAAGTCACTATTTGCCTGCCAAGGCTCTGCCCTGCTGGTGTGAGGTTTGCCTTGTTGCTGCAGGCTCTGCCCTTCTGCTGTGGTCTCCACCCTGTTGCCATGGGCTACACCCTGCAGCGGAGTCTCTCTGTTGTACCGGGTTGCTTCGGCAATGGCAGGCTATGTCAGCAATGGGCGTGTACCTCAGTGGGGGCTGATTGCCTCGGTAATGGCGGACGCCTCTCCCCCACGGAGCTGCACTTTAAGTAAACCTCCTCACCGGGAGTGTTTGGAATCACCGTTTTGTCACACTGCGCTAGCCCAAACGCTTTGTCTCTGGGATTTTCTGGGCTGGCTCACTGCCCAAGTCCCATTCAGTCTTAAGTTCAGTCCTCTCAGGTCTCAGTTTGCTGGTTCAATGGCGCACCCGTAACAGTGCGCTTTTGTATGGAGCACTGTGGAGCGCCTCTGCACTCCGGTATGGGCCGGAGCCGCACCAGCTGCTGGCTACATCAGCCGAGACCTCTGCCTGGCGTCCATATCTCTTTTATATCTGGGAATTTCCCCGTTCTGTGGGCAACTAAGATCCGTCTGGAAATGCGTTTCCGACTCACCCTCTCCATGGATCCAGCAAGAGCTTCAATCCTGGGTTGTTCTCACAGCGCCATCTTGAGTCCTCCCTAGATGACTTTTAAAGAATAAGTTGGCCAGGAGTGGTGGCTCACGCCTGTAATCCCAGCACTTTGGGAGGCTGAGATGGGCAGATCACAAGGTCAGGAGATCAAAACCATCCTGGCCAACACAGTGAAACCCCTTCTCTACTAAAAATACAAAAATATTAGCTCGGCATGGTGGTGCACACCTGTAGTCCCAGTTACTCGGGAGGCTGAGGCAGGAGAATTGCTTGAACACAGGAGGTGGAGATTGCAGTGAGCTGCGATCGCTCCACTGCACTACAGCCTGGGCAACAGTGTGAGACTCTGTTTCAATCAATCAATCAATAAGTATAAGTCTTATGCCTGATATATGGACTACAGAAAAAGTTTACCCAATTGCTCCTTTTCTCAAGAGGTCAGAATAAGACTCCATATCATAAGACTTTTATTTTTTGAGATGGAGTTTTGCTCTTGTTGCCCAGGCAGGAGTGCAACGGGCACAATCTCAGCTTTCATAATCTTTGCCCCCCAGGTCCAAGCAATTCTCCTGGCTCAGCCTCCTGAGTAGCTAGGATTACAGGCATGTGCCACCATGCCCAGCTAATTTTGTATTTTTAATACAGATGGGGTTTCTCCGTGTTGGTTATGCTGGTTTCAAACTCCCGACCTTGGGTGATGTGCCTTGGCCTCCCAAAGTTTTGGGATTATAGGCATAAGCCACTGTGCCTGGCCATGAGACTCTTTTCTTTTTCCTTTTTTATTTTAATTAGTATTAGTTTTTTTTTTTGAGACGGGGTCTCATTCTGTGGCCCAGGCTGTAGAGCTGTGGTGTGGTATGATCTTGGCTCACTGCAACCTCCAGTTGTTGGCTCAGGTGATCCTCCTACCTCAGCCTCAAGTAGCTGGGACTACAGGTGCACACCACGACAGTGGGCTAATTTACCTATTTCTAGCAGAGACAGGGTTTCTCCATGTTGCCTAGGCTGGACTTGAACTTTTGGGTTCAAGTGATCCACCCACCTTGGCCTCACAAAGTACTGGGATTACAGGTGTTAGCCAGTGCACCAGGCCCAAGAGACTCTTAATACTTGCCTTTCCACCTGATAACAATCATTTGATTCATTTAATTGGTTCCCTTGAAGCCTAGTTCATAGCTCAAATCCATTATGCTATATGCTAACTAGGATTGTCATAACACCGTTAGTTTTACTTTATATTTTACTTTTTTTTTTAAGACAAAGTCTTGTTCTGTCACCCAGGCTAGAGTGCAGTGGTGTGATCTCGGCTCATTGCAACCTCCGCCTCCCGGGTTCAGTTGATTCTTCTGCCGCGGCTTCCTGAGTAGCTGGGATTACAGGTACGTGGCACCATGCCTGGCTAATTTTTGTATTTCTAGTAGAGATGGGGGTTTCACCATCTTGGCCAGGATTGTCTCGAACTCCTGACCTTGTGATCCACCTGCTTCAGCCTCCCAAAGTGCTGGGATTACAGGCATGAGCCATTGCGCTTGGCCGTATTTTACCTTTTAAAATTTGTATCTGTTATCTGTTAAACTTTTGCAGAAGTACAACTCCTAACAGAGTAATTCTGGCCTTGAACTTTTAGATTATAGCAAAAACTATGGAACAGACAAAATTGGATTTAACCATAAACTCCAGGTACAGTTAGCCTGAAAGCCACTCTTTTCAAACCTCCCTTGTTGCTCAATGTGCCTTCAAAGGTTTTGACACTGACTTCTAGTCACTAATCACTTCTTCAATATGGGACCAGACCAGCAACCTGGGGCAGGTCCATCCTGGCACCAAGGGACAATCAAAACCTACTTACAGGATGATTGATGGGTGATGCTTTTGGAGAAGGATCTTTCTCAAAGTGGGGAATGTAAAAGGTCTCAGAATTAAAGTAGTCACTTATGTTAAAACAAAACAGAGCCCTGACAAATAGAGCCAGGGAAGGCCATGAAGGGAGGGTTCTCATGTACATATGCCTAACTACAAGAATTACCACAAAAGACTGCCAAACCCGCAAGCCTACACAAAGGCCATCACAACTTTGCACAAAAATATACTTCTTTGAGGCTATCTGCCCAGCAACTGCCTATCCATTTGCAGGCATCACTCTGGTTATTGATTCGACTGGTATCACCCTGGTTATTGATTCTTGTAGCCAAGGATAATCATCTCAAAACAATTATAGAATCATCTTTTTCATTTTTCCTTTATCCCTTTTCTTATTTAGAAAAAAAAGGTGCAGCTTGCTGCCAGCAGTCATTTAATTTTACATAAACATGCTCTTTGAGGCTGAAGCAAATTTAACTGATTTTCTCTGTGAAAATAAAATATAAAAAGTATTCTTAGAATTATTTCTAAACAGAATTGACATCAGAATTGTCTGAATCACCAGAATCATCTATTTAAAAAAAATCAGATTCATCAAATGAATCTTGGACCAACAACTGTTATCAGATTCATCAAATGAATCTTGGGTCAACAACTGTTTGAGAATAATTAATATTACGCATAGGAATGCAACGTTTTCTAGGGATTTGACATTTTCAGTGATCAAGAATTACCGTGTTGTAAATGGAACTACCACTGTTAAAAACAGAATGCTATAAATTGAATAATATCATTTGTTTCCAAAGTCAATACTCTGGAGTTCCAGATGCAAACATAATAATATTAATAAAAGCGAGATATTTCATGGCAAAGTTATCTTGGTGTATGCTGCAGCCACAAGCACTGCTGGCAAGTATTCTTGGGCCAAATGGGAAAAGGGCTAAAAAACCTTTGTCTTCCTTTACCTCCCTGAATACACACATAATTTACTATGGCACATTAATTCCCATTGTAATGCCCTATTCCCAAATAAACTTTTTTTTTTGTTTGTTTTGAGACGGAGTCTCACTCTGTTGCCCAGGCTGGAGTGCAGTGGCATGATCTCGGTTCACTCCCAGGTTCAAGTGATTCTCCTGCCTCAGCCTCTCAAGTAGCTGGGACTACAGGCACGTGCCACCACACCCGGCTAATTGTTTGTAGTTTTAGTAGAGATGGGGTTTCACTGTATTAGCCAGGATGGTCTCGATCTCCTCACCTTGTGATCTGCCCGCCTCAGCCTCCCAAAGTGCTGGTATTACAGGCATGAGCCTCTGCACCCAACCATAAACATTTTCTTCTAAAGAACTTCTTTTTATTATTTAGGTAGATAGCACTCACCATGAATGGAACTTGCAGAACTGAAAGTTGCTCTGTGTGAGTCAGTAAGTGTCAAGTGAATGTAAAGGCCTAGGACATTGCTATACGTTTTATTTTATTTATTTATTTATTTATTTATTGGCACAGAGTCTCACTCTGTTGCCGAGGCTGGAGTGCAGTGGTGTGATCTCAGCTCACTGCAACCTCCACCTCCCGGCTTCAAGTGATTCTCCTGCCTCAGCTTCTCGAGTAGCTGGGATTATAGGCTTGTGCCACCTTGCCCAACTAATTTTTGTGCTTTGGTAGACACAAAATATGTTGTTGTTTGTATGTTTATCTTCTATCTTTCTAGCTTACTGAATTATTTTCACCATGTTGGCCAGGCTGGTCTCAAACGCCTGACCTCAAGTGATCCGCCTGCCTCAGACACCCAAAGTGCTGGGATTACAGTCATGAGCCACTGCACCCGGCCTTGCTGCTATATACTTTTATATGACTGAAAGCACAGTACATTTATTTATACTAGCATCACCACAAACATGAGTAATCCATTGAGCTACAAGGTTACAATGGCTACAGCAGCATTAGGTGATAGGAATTTTTCAGCTTCATTGTACTCTTAGGGTACCATGATCATTTGTGCAGTCCATCACTAACCAAAACATTGTTAAGCAGCACATGACTCTCTTTTTGTAATTGGCTTATTTCACTTAGCAAAGTGTCCTCAAGGTTTATCCATGTTGTAGCATATGTCAGAATTTCCTTTCATTTTAGGGCTAAATAATATTCCATTATATGTGTACGCCACATTTTCCTTGTTCATTCATCTGTTAATGAACACTTGGGTTGCCTCTACATTTTTCTTATTGTGAATAATGGTGCTATGAACATGAGCATACAAATCATCTTTGAGACTCTACTTTCAACAATTCCTTGTTGTTGTTTTTTTTTTGAGACAGGAGTCTCACTGTGTCACCCACACTGGAGTGCAGTGACACAATCTCTGCCCACTGCAATCTCTACTAGCCTGGGCTCAAGCAGTCCTCACACCTCAGCCTCCCAAGTGACTGGGACTGAAGGATGTGCCACCATGCCCAGCTAAACTTTTTATTTTTTGATAGAGACAGAGTTTTGCTCTGGTTGCCCAGGTTCATCTCACACTCTTAAGTTCAAGCAATGTACCAACTTTGGCCTCCCAATGTGCTGGGATTACAGGCATGAGCAACTGCATCTGTCCAGAGACTACTTTCAATTCTTTTGGGTGTATACCCAGAAGTCGAGTAGCTACATCATATGGTAATTATATATAAATAATAAATATATATATAATATGTAGTATGTGTGTGTGTGTGTGTGTGTGTGTGTGAATTTTTTAATAGAGACAGGGTCTCACTCTATTGCCTAGACTAGAGTACAGTGGTGAGATAGCTCACTGTAACCTTGATTCCCAGGCTCACATAATCCTCTGGCCTCAGCTTTCTGAGTAGGTAGTACTACATGTGCATGCCATCACACTCCGCTAATTTTTAAATTTTTTTGTGGAGATGGGGGTCTCACTACGTTGCCCAGGCTAGTCTCTAACTCCTGGCCTCAAGCAATCCTCCCCTCCCAGATTTTATTTTTTAAGACAGAGTCTTGCTCTGTTGCCCAGCTGGAGTGCAGTGGCGTGTTCTCACTCACTACAACCACCATGTTGAGAATAAATGCTTATCTTCTGATGTCGCAGAGAAGAATCAGCATTCAGACAAAAGGTTTCTCAGCAAGGCTTTCTTTTACTTTCTGCAGAAAGGGCACTGCTCTCCAGCAGTCTTGTTATGAGAGTGCCCTGAACAAAGGAGACAAGATTATTTATAACCTGATGCATCCACCCTACTCTATCTGGCCTCCATTGGCTGGAGCAGGACCTCACATGGTATGCTGTACCTAGTTGACTAACAACTTAAAACTTTCTTAAATAGGTAAAGGAATAAAAAACAAAGAAAAGAGGAGGTTGCTCATGAGATGATTAAGGAAGCAGCTCCAAATAAGGAATGGTATGAACTATGAGCTGGGACTTGCCCAGGCTTGTCTGGCCATGCCTGAATAAGTCAAAACAGCTAGCTGGGCTAGAATATAGGGGCTAACAACGGATAGGGACTTTAGGGTAAGAATTTGTTATCCTTTAAGGCTAAAGATGAAAACTGAAGAAGAACTTCTCTATTCCTTACACTTTCCCCCTTTTTATTTTATAATTCTTCTTCAAACTTACTTAACATACCTTGGCTTTATTGTTCTCCTTAGTTTTCTAAAAGTAGCAATCTCTGAATCAGGTGGAGTAGTTAGGGATGATTTGGTAAGAGTCATATTGACTAATTTTTGCACTAGTCCTCGGATGCAGAGTATAATACAACATCCGACAAGAAAGAGTATACTTATTACAGTTGCTAAAGAGGTCAGAATCAAAGCAATAGTCTCTTTCTATTTGCCAAAAGCAGCTTTCTAACTAATTTGAAATGGGATTATTAATGCTAGATTTTTTAGCTAACTCATTTGATAGGGCAGTGAGTCCTCACAGAGCTCTTGTTATGCTCCTGTTGGGAGCAGTGTTATCTGGAATAAAGGTACAGCACTAGGTCCTAATTATTGCACAAATACTTTCTTTTCTTTCTTTTTCTTTTTTTTTTTTTTTTTTTTTTTTTGCTAATATTATGTCAAAGGCTATTCTGTTCTCCTAAGCCATTTGGCTGGTGGGTCCTGCTCTTTCTCTAATGGCATCCATAGCAGGGAGAGGACTCAAGATGGCGCTGTGAGAACAACCCAGGATTGAAGCTCATGGTCAATGCATGGAGGGGGTGAGTCAGGGCCGCATTTCCAGACGGATCTTTGTTGCCCACAGAATGGGGAAATTCCTAGGTATAGAGGAGATGCTGAACGCCAGGCAGAGGTTTTGGCTGGTGCAGCCAGCAGCCGGTGTGGTGGTGGCCCGTGCTGTGGCTGCGCTACACAGTGCTCTGCAAAAAGAGCGTTCATCTGGGTGCCCTGTTGGGCTGGCAACCTGAGACTTGGGAGGGCTGAACTTAAGACTGAATGACACTTGGAAAGTGAGCCAGCCCAGGAGATTCCAGGGTCACATCATTTGGGGTAGTGCAGTGGGAAAAACAAAACAACAATTTCAAATGCTCCCTGTGGAGGGGTTCCCTAAGGCCGCAGCTCCATGGGGGAGGGGTGTCTGCCATTACTGAGGCAAACCTCCCCTGCTGAGGTACATGCACATTGCTGACGCAGCCTGCTGTTGCCAGGGCAACCCGCTAAAACAGAGAGAGCACCACAGGGCGTAGCTCATGGCAGCAGGGCGAAGACCGCAGCAGAAGGGCAGAGCCTGCAGAAAAAGGGCGAACCTCACACCAGCAGGGTGGAGCCTCGGCAAGCAAATAGTGACTAGACTGTTAAAAAGTTTTTTAATGAGTTATGTTGCGGCAGAATTAAACGTAGCAGCCTAACAGCCCTGAATAAACAACAGAGCTCATAGCTCAGCACTTGAGCTCCTATAAACTACAGACTGTCTCCTCAATAGCTCCCTGATCCCTCTATATCCAAAAGACTGACATTTGGCAGGCATCATTCTGGGACAAAGTTAGCAGAAAAAGAAACTGGTAGCATCCCTCACTGTTCCGCAGATGCTATAGGTGGACCCCAGACAAGCAGGGCCCGGAGTGGACCTCAGCAGTCGTACAGTGAAGGGGCTAGACAGGTAGAAGGAAAACCAAGTAACAGAAATACTTCATCATCAACAATCTGGGTGTCCACTCAGAGACCCAATCGAAAAGTCAGCAACTACACAGACGGCAGGTGGATAAATCCACAAAGATGGGAAGAAACCAGTGCAAAAAGGAGGAAAACACCCGAAACCAGAATATCTCACCTCCTAGAAAGGACCAAAACTCCTCACCAGCAAGGGAACAAAGCTGGACGGAGAATGACTGTGATGAAATGACAGAATTAGACTTCAGAAGGTGGATAATGAGAAACTTTTGTGAGCTAAAAGAACATGCTTTAAATCAATGCAAAGAAACTAAGAACCTTGAAAAAAAATATAAAAAATGACTCGAGGAAATGATAAGAATGGATAACATAGAGAGGAATATGAATGAATTAAAGGAGCTGAAAAAAATAATAAGAGAACTTCACGAAGCATGCACAAGTTTCAACAGCCGAATTGAAACTTCTGACCAAGCAGAAGAAAGAATATCAGAAGTCGAAGACCAACTCAATGAAATAAAACGAGAAACCAAGATCAGAGAAAAAAAGTGCATAAAGGAATGAACAAAATCTCCAAGAAATGTGGGACTATGTGAAGAGACCTAACCTACGTTTGATAGGCGTACCAGAATGTGACAAAGAGAATGAATCCAAGCTGGAAAATACTCTTCATGACATTATCCCGGAAAATTTCCCCAACCTAGCAAGACAGGCCAACACTCAATGGCAGGAAATACAGAGAACACCACACAGATATTCTGCAAGAAGAGCAACCCTAAGGCACATAATCATCAGATTCAACAAGGTTGAAATGAAGGAGAAAATACTAAGGGCAGCCAGGGAGAAAGGTTCGGTCACCCACAAAGGGAAGCCCATCAGACTCACAGCAGATCTCTCAGCAGAAACTCTACAAGCCAGAAGAGAGTGGGGGCCAATATTCAACATCCTTAAAGAGAAGAACTTTCAACCCATAATTTCATATCCAGCCAAACTGAGCTTCAGAAGTGAAGGAAAAATAAAATCCTTTGTGAACAAGAAAGTACTCAGAGATTTTGTCACCACCAGGCCTGCTTTACAAGAGCTCCTGAAAGAGGCACTACACATAGAAAGGATCAACCAGTACCAGCCATTCCAAAATCACACTAAATGCTAAAGAGCATCAACATAATGAAGAATCTACAACAACTAACGGGCAAAACAGCCAGCTAGCATCAAAATGGCAGTATCAAATTCACACATAACAATATTAACCCTAAATGTAAATGGACTAAATGCACCAATCAAAAGACACAGACTGGCACATTGGATAAAAATCCAAAACCCATCAGTGTGCTGTATCCAGGAAACCCATCTCACGTGCAACGATACACAAAGGCTCAAAATAAAGGGATGGAGGAAGATTTACCAAGCAAATGGAGAGCAAAAAAAGCAGGAGTTGCAATTCTCATCTCTGATAAAATAGACTTTAAAGCAACAAAGATCAAAAGAGACAAAGAAGGCCATTACATAATGGTAAAAGGATCGATACAACAAGAAGAGCTAATGATCCTGAACATATATGTACCCAATACAGGAGCACCCAGATACATAAGGCAAGTTCTTAATGACTTACAAAGAGACTTAGACTCCCACACAATAATAGTGGGAGACTTTAACACTCCACTGTCAATATTAGACAGATCAACCAGAGAGAAAATCCATAAGGATGTCCAGGGCTTGAACTCAGACCTGGAGCAAGCTAACCTGATAGACATTTACAGAACTCTCCACCCCAAATCCACAGAATACACATTCTTCTCAGCACCACATCACACCTACTCTAAAATTGACCACATAATTGGAAGTAAAGCACTGCTCAACAAACGCAAAACAACTGAAACCATAACAAACAGCCTCTCAGACCATAGTGCAATCAAGTTAGAACTCAGAATACAGAAACCAACCCAGAACCGCACAGCTTCATGGAAACTGAACAACTGGCTCTTGAATGTTGACTGGGTAAACAATGAAATGAAGACAGAAATAAAGAAGTTATTCGAAACCAATGAGAACGAAGACACAACATGCCAGAATCTCTGGGACACATTTAGAGCAGTCTCTAGAGGTAAGTATATAGCAATAAGTGCCCATATGAGGAGAATGGAGAGATCTAAAATTGACACCCTGCCATCAAAATTGAAAGAGCTAGAGGAGCAAGATCAAAAAAAACTCAAAACCCAGCAGAAGACAAGAAATAACTGAGATCAGAGCTGAACTGAAGGAGATTGAGACACGAAAACCCCTTCAAAAAATCAATAAATCCAAGAGCAGGTTTTTTGAAAAGATCAACAAAATAGACAGACTACTAGCCAGATTGATTGAAAATAAAAGAGAGAACAACCAAATACATGCAATAAAAAATGATAAAGGGGAAATCACCACAGATTCCACAGAAATTCAAACCATCATCAGAGAATATTACAAACAACTCTATGCACATAAACTAGTAAACCTGGAAGAAATGAATAAATTCCTGGACTCCTGTGTCCTCCCAAGCCTAAACAAGGAGGAAGCTGAAGTGTCCTCCCAAGCCTAAACAAGGAGGAAGCTGAAACTATGAATAGACCAATAACATGGGCAGAAGTCGAGACAGCAATTAAGAGCCTACCACTCAAAAAGAGCCCAGGTTTAGATGGGTTCACAGCCAAATTCTACCAGAGACACAAAGAGGAACTGATACCGTTTCTTCTAAAACTATTTCAGACAATACAAAAAGAGGGAATCCTTCGCAAATCATTTTACGAGAAAAACATCATTCTAATACGAAAACCCGGCAGAGACCCAGCGAGAAAAGAATACCTCAGGTCAATTTCCATGATTAACATAGATGCAAAAATCTTCAATAAAATATTGGCAAGTCGATTGCAACAGCAAATCAAAAAACTTATTCATCATGATCAAGTAGGATTCATCCCAGGGATGCAAGGCTGGTTCAACGTACGCAAGTCTATAAATGTAATTCACCACATAAACAGAACCAAAAACAAAAACCACATGATTATCTCAATTGACGCAGAGAAGGCATTTGACAAAATTCAACAGCCCTTTATGCTAAAAACCCTCAATAAACTCGGTATCGATGGAACGTATCTGAAAGTAATAAAAGCTATTTATGACAAACCAACAGCCAATATCATACTGAATGTGCAAAAACTGAAAGCATTCCCTTTGAAATCAGGCACTAGGCAAGGATGTCCTCTCTCACCACTCCTATTCAATATAGTACTGGTAGTCCTAGCCACAGCAATCAGGCAAAAAAAAGAAATAAAGTGTATTCAAATAGGAAAGGTGGAAGCCAAATTGTCTCTATTTGCAGACGACATGATAGTATACCTAGAAGACCCCATCACCTCAGCCCAAAAACTCCTGAAACTGATAAGCAACTTCAGCAAAGTCTCAGGATATAAAATCAATGTGCAAAAATCACAAGCATTCGTCAACACCAATAACAGACTTAAAGAAAGCCAAATCAAGAACAAATTGCCATTCTCAATTGCTACAAAAAGAATAAAATACCTTGGAATATAACTCACAAGGAACGCAAGGGACCTCTTCAAGGAGAACTACAAACCACTGCTCAACGAAATCAGAGAGGACACAAACAGATGGAGAAATATTCCATGTTCATGGTTAGGAAGAATTAATATCGTGAAAATGGCTATACTGCTCAAAGTAATTTACAGAATCAACGCTATCCCCATTTAGCTACCATTGACTTTCTTCACAGAACTGGAAAAAACTACTGTGAACTTCATATGGAACCAAAAGAGAGCCCACATAGCCAAGTCAATTCTAAGCAAAAAGAACACAGCAGGGGGCATCACACTACCGGATTTCAAACTATACTACAAGGCTACAGTAATCAAAACAGCATGGTACTGGTACCAAAACAGAGATATAGACCAATGGAACAAAATAGAGGCACCAGAGGCAACACAACATATCTACAACTATACAATCTTTGATAAACCTGACAAAAACAAGCAATGGGGAAAGGATTCCCTGTTTAACAAATGGTGTTGGGAAAACTGGCTAGCCATGTGCAGAAAGCAGAAACTGGATCCCTTCCTGACACCTTACACTAAAATTAACGCCAGATGGATTAAAGACTTAAACATAAGACCTGGCACCATAAAAACCTTAGAAGGAAATCTAGGCAAAACTATCCAGGACATAGGAGTAGGCAAGGACTTCATGAACAAAACACCAAAAGCATTGTCAACAAAAGCCAAAATAGACAAATGGGACCTAATGAAACTCCACAGCTCTGCACGGCAAAAGAAACAGTCACTAGACTGGATGAGCAACCAACACAATGGGAAAAAATTTTTCCAGTTTACACATCTGACAAAGGGCTGATATCCAGAATTTACAAAGAACTCAAACAGATTTACAGGAAAAAACGAACAAGTCCACTCAAAAGTGGGCAAAGGATATGAACAGACACTTTACGAAAGAAGACATATATGAGGCCAACAAATATATGAAAAAATGCTCATCATCACTGTTCATCAGAGAGATGCAAATCAAAACCACATTGAGATACCATCTCACGCCAGTTAGAATGGCAATCATTAAAAAATCTGCAGACGGGGGAGGACTCAAGATGGCGCTGTGAGAAAAACCCAGGATTGGAGCTCGCACTGAATCTGCAAACGATGAGTCAGAGCTGCATTTACAGACTGATCTTTGTTGCCCACAGAACGGGGAAACTCCCAAGTATAAAAAGACATGGGACGCCAGGCAGTAGGTCTGCCTGGCGAAGCCAGCAGCCGGGGCGGCGGCGGCTGGCCCTACCCAGCAATCCCCACAGGGCGCGCTTGTCCGGGTGCCCTGTTGAACCGGCAACCTGAGACTTGAGAGGGCTGGACTTGAGACTGAATGAGACTTGGACAGTAGCCCAGCCCAGGGGATAGCAGGGACAGATCGTTTGGGATACCCAGTGGGACGAACAAAACCGCGATTTCAAACTATCCCGAGCAGACGGTCCGAGACGCTCTGTGGGGGAGGGGCGTCCACCACTACAGAGGCAACCCGCCCCAACTGAGATACACGCCCACTGCTGACGCAGCCAGCCGTTGCCGAGGCAACCCGCCCCAACTGAGATACACGCCCACTGCTGACGCAGCCAGCCGTTGCCGAGGCAACCCGTCCCTACTGAGATACACGCCCACTGCTGACGCACCTGCCATTGCTGAGGCAACACGCTACAATGAAGAGACTCCGCCGCAGGGCGTGGCGGAGACCACAGCAGAGCCTGCAGGAACAGGGCGAATCACACAACAGCAGGGCGGAGCCTCGGCAGCCAAACAGTGGCTAGTCTGCCTTCTAGCTGGGCAGGACACCTCATCGAACATCCAAAAATAAAGCCCAAACCCCTCAACACAGAGCATTTGAGAAAAAAAAAAGGGTTTTTTAATGAGCTGTGTTGCAGCAGAATCAAATATAGCAGCCTAACAGCCCTGAATGAACAACAGAGTGCACAGCTCAGCAATTAAGCCCGTATAAAGTACAAACTGTCTCCTCAAGCAGCTCCCTGACCCCTCTATATCAAAAAGACTGACATTAGGCGGGCATCATCCTGGGACAAAGTTAGCAGAAAAAGAAACTGGTAGCATCCCTCGCTGTGTCACAGCTGCTACAGGTGCTCCCCAGACAAGCAGGGTCTGGAGTGGACCTCAGCAGTCATACAGCAAAGGGGCTAGACTAGTAGAAGGAAAATCAAGCAACAGAAATACTTCATCATCAACATTCTGGGTGTCCACTCAGAGACCCAATCGAAAAGTCAGCAACTACGCAAACGACCAGCGGACAAATCCACAAAGATGGGAAGAAACCAGCGCAAAAAGGAGGAAAACACCCGAAACCAGAACACCTCGCCTCCTAGAAAGGACCAAAACTCCTCACCAGTAAGGGAACAAAGCTGGACGGAGAATGACTGTGACGAAATGACGGAATTAGACTTCAGAAGGTGGATAATGAGAAACTTTTGTGAGCTAAAAGATCATGTATTAAATCAATGCAAAGAAACTAAGAACCTTGAAAAAAGATTCGAGGAAATGATAACAAGAATGGATAACTTAGAGAGGAATATGAATGAATTAAAAGAGCTGAAAAACACAATACGAGAACTTCACGAAGCAAACACAAGTTTCAATAGCCGAATTGACCAAGCAGAAGAAAGAATATCTGAAGTCGAAGACCAACTCAATGAAATAAAACGAGAAACCAAGATCAGAGAAAAAAGCGCAAAAAGGAATGAACAAAGTCTCCAAGAAATGTGGGACTATGTGAAAAGACCTAACCTACGTTTGATAGGTGTACCAGAAGGGGATGAAGAGAATGAATCCAAGCTGGAAAATACTCTTCAGGACATCATCCAGGAAAATTTCCCCCACCTAGCAAGACAAGCCAACACTCAATTGCAGGAAATACAGAGAACACCACAAAGATATTCCGCAAGAAGAGCAACCCCAAGGCACATAATCGTCAGATTCAACAGGGTTGAAATAAAGGAGAGAATACTAAGGGCAGCCAGAGAGAAAGGTCGGGTCACCCACAAAGGGAAGCCCATCAGACTCACAGCAGATCTCTCGGCAGAAACACTACAAGCCAGAAGAGAGTGGGGGCCAATATTCAACATTCTTAAAGAAAAGAACTTTCAACCCAGAATATCATATCCAGCCAAACTGAGCTTCAGAAGTGAAGGAATAATAAAATCCTTTGCGAACAAGCAAGTACTCAGAGATTTTGTCACCACCAGGCCTGCTTTACAAGAGCTCCTAAAAGAGGCACTACACATAGAAAGGATCAACCAGTACCAGCCATTCCAAAATCACACTGAATGCTAAAGAGCTTCAACATAATGAAGAATCTACAACAACTAACAGGCAAAACAGCCACTTAGCATCAAAATGGCAGTATCAAATTTACACATAACAATATTAACCCTAAATGTAAATGGACTAAATGCACCAATCAAAAGACACAGACTGGCATATTGGATAAAAATCCAAAACCCTTCAGTGTGCTGTATCCAGGAAACCCATCTCACATGCAAGGATACACAAAGGCTCAAAATAAAGGGATGGAGGAAGCTTTACCAAGCTAATGGAAAGCAAAAAAAAGCAGGAGTTACAATTCTCATCTCTGATAAAATAGACTTTAAAGCAACAAAGATCAAAAGAGACAAAGAAGGCCATTACATAATGGTAGAAGGATCAATACAACAAGAAGAGCTAACGATCCTAAACATATATGGACCCAATGCAGGAGCACCCAGATACATAAGGCAAGTTCTTAATGACTTACAAAAGGACTTAGACTCCCACACAATAATAGTGGGAGACTTTAACACTCCACTGTCAATACTAGACAGATCAACCAGACAGAAAATCAACAAGGATATCCAGGGCTTGAACTCAGACCTGGAGCAAGCTAACCTGATAGACATTTACAGAACTCTCCACCCCAAATCCACAGAATACACATTCTTCTCAGCACCACATCACACCTACTCTAAAATTGACCACATAATTGGAAGTAAAGCACGGCTCAACAAATGCAAAACAACTGAAATCATAACAAACAGCCTCTCAGACCATAGTGCAATCAAGTTAGAACTCAGAATTCAGAAACCGACCCAGAACCGCACAGCTTCATGGAAACTGAACAACTGGCTCTTGAATGTTGACTGGGTAAACAATGAAATGAAGGCAGAAATAAAGAAGTTCTTCAAAACCAATGAGAACAAAGACACAACGTGCCAGAACCTCTGGGACACATTTAAAGCAGTCTCTAGAGGAAAGTATATAGCAATAAGTGCCCATATGAGGAGAATGGAGAGATCCAAAATTGACACCCTATCGTCAAAATTGAAAGAGCTAGAGGAGCAAGATCAAAAAAACTCAAAACCCAGCAGAAGACAAGAAATAACTAAGATCAGAGCTGAGCTGAAGGAGATTGAGACACGAAAAACCCTTCAAAAAATCAATAAATCCAAGAGCTGGTTTTTTGAAAAGATCAACAAAATAGACAGACCACTAACCAGATTGATTAAAAAGAAAAGAGAGAACAACCAAATAGATGCAATAAAAAATGATAAAGGGGAAATCACCACAGATTCCACAGAAATTCAAACCATCATCAGAGAATATTACAAACAACTCTATGCGCATAAACTAGTAAACCTGGAAGAAATGGATACATTCCTGGACTCCTGTGTCCTCCCAAGCCTAAACCAGGAGGAAGCTGAAACTATGAATAGACAAATAACAAGGTCTGAAGTTGAGGCAGCAATTAAGAGCCTACCACACAAAAAAAGCCCAGGTCCAGACGGGTTCACAGCCGAATTCTACCAGACACACAAGGAGGAGCTGGTACCATTCCTTCTAAAACTATTTCAAACAATCCAAAAAGAGGGAATCCTTCCCAAATCATTTTATGAGACCAACATCATCCTGATACCAAAACCCGCAGAGACTCAACGAGAAAAGAAAACTTCAGGCCAATATCCATGATGAACATAGATGCAAAAATCTTCAATAAAATATTGGCAAGCCGATTGCAACAGCAAATCAAAAAACTTATTCATCATGATCAAGTAGGATTCATCCCAGGGATGCAAGGCTGGTTCAACATATGCAAGTCTATCAACGTAATTCACCACATAAACAGAACCAAAAACAAAAACCACATGATTATCTCAATTGATGGAGAGAAGGCATTTGACAAAATGCAACAGCCCTTTATGCTAAAAACCCTCAATAAACTCGGTATCCATGGAAAGTATCTCAAAGTAATAAAAGCTATTTATGACAAACCAACAGCCAATATCATACTGAATGGGCAAAAACTGGAAGCATTCCCTTTAAAATCTGGCACTAGACAAGGATGCCCTCTCTCACCACTCCTATTCAATATAGTACTGGAAGTTCTAGCCAGAGCAATCAGGCAAGAAAAAGAAATAAAGGGTATTCAAATAGGAAAGGTGGAAGCCAAATTGTCTCTATTTGCAGACGACATGATAGTATACCTAGAAGACCCCATCGCCTCAGCCCAAAAACTCCTGAAACTGATAAGCAACTTCAGCAAAGTCTCAGGATATAAAATCAATGTGCAAAAATCACAAGCATTCGTCTACACCAATAACAGACTTAAAGAAAGCCAAATCAAGAGCGAACTGCCATTCTCAATTGCTACAAAAAGAATAAAATACCTTGGAATATAACTCACAAGGAACGTAAGGGACCTCTTCAAGGAGGACTACAAACCACTGCTCAACGAAATCAGAGAGGACACAAACAGATGGAGAAACATTCCATGTTCATGGTTAGGAAGAATTAACATCGTGAAAATGGCTATACTGCCCAAAGTAATTTACAGAATCAACGCTATCCCCATCAAGCTACCATTGACTTTCTTCACAGAACTGGAAAAAACCACCATGAACTTCATATGGAACCAAAAGAGAGCCCGCATAGCCAAGTCAATTCTAAGCAAAAAGAACACAGTGGGGGGCATCACACTACCGGATTTCAAACTATACTACAAGGCTACAGTAATCAAAACAGCATGGTACTGGTACCAAAACAGAGATATAGACCAATGGAACAAAACAGAGGCACCGGAGGCAACACAACATACATACAACCATACAATCTTTGATAAACCCGACATAAACAAGCAATGGGGAAAGGATTCCATGTTTAACAAATGGTGTTGGGAAAACAGGCTAGCCATGTGCAGAAAGCAGAAACTGGACCCCTTCCTGACACCTTACACTAAAATTAACTCCAGATGGATTAAAGACTTAAACATAAGACTTGGCACCATAAAAACCCTAGAAGGAAATCTAGGCAAAACCATCCAGGACATAGGAGTAGGCAAGGACTTTACGAACAAAACACCAAAAGCATTGTCAACAAAAGCCAAAATAGACAAATGGGACCTAATGAAACTCCACAGCTTCTGCACGGCAAAAGAAACAGTCACTAGAGTGGATCGGCAATCAACAGAATGGGAAAAAATTTTTGCAGTCTACCCATCTGACAAAGGGCTGATATCCAGAATTTACAAAGAACTCAAACAGATTTACAGGAAAAAAACAAACAAGCCCATTCAAAAGTGGGCAAAGGATATGAACAGATACTTTACGAAAGAAGACATATATGAGGCCAACAATCATATGAAAAAATGCTCATCGTCACTGGTCATCAGAGAGATGCAAATCAAAACCACATTGAGATACCATCTCACGCCAGTTAGAATGGCGATCATTAAAAAATCTGGAGACAACAGATGCTGGAGAGGATGTGGAGAAAAAGGAACACTTTTACACTGTTGGTGGGAGTGTAAATTAGTTCAACCGTTGTGGAAGACAGTGTGGCGATTCCTCAAGGCCTTAGAAATAGAAATTCCATTTGACCCAGCAATCCCATTACTGGGTATATATCCAAAAGACTATAAATCGTTCTACTATAAGGACACATGTACACGAATGTTCATTGCAGCACTGTTTACAATAGCAAAGACCTAGAATCAACCCAAATGCCCATTGATAATAGACTGGATTGGAAAAATGTGGCACATATACACCATGGAATATTATGCAGCAATCAGAAATGATGAGTTAGTGTCGTTTGTAGGGACATGGATGAATCTGGAAAACATCATCCTCAGCAAACTGACACAAGACCAGATAATGAAACACCACATATTCTCACTCATAGGTGGGTGATGAAAAATGAGAACACATGGACACAGAAAGGGGAGTACTAAACAGTGGGGTCTATTGGGGGGAAAAGGGGAGGGCCAGTGGGAGGGGAAGGTGGGGAGGGATAGCCTGGGGAGAAATGCCAAATGTGGGTGAAGGGGAGAAGAAAAGCAAAGCACACTGCCATGTGTGTACCTACGCAACTGTCTTGCATGCTCTGCTCATGTATCCCAAAACCTATAATCCAATAAAAAATTTAAAAAAAATATGAACACACATGGGTGTACACCCACTTTGGTAACCAGAGAAATTTCTAATATGCTAAAATTCATATTCCAGATAGTCTCATAATGTGTACATTTATTTGCATATTGCAATAAATGTATAAAATAGTCTGTACATTTACTCTGCTGTGCATATGTGTACACAACACACATGTACCAAAATGTACATAATCTGTAAAATATGTACCTATATATTTCTAAAATGTGTACACCATGCATAGGTACATAATTTGTGCACTATGAACATTCCTTGAAATATCAGTGATAAAATATAAATAATTACAGTAAGATATTATGATCACAGTAATATATACATATCATGTAGTATCACAAAAGAATACATATTGCACACATTAGGTATGCATTAGGTACGTACGTGTTTTGCTCATATTGTGTACATACAGATTTATCATGTTAACATTATAAGTACACGTGTACAAATATGTGCTCACTATTTAAACTATGTACACATGAAGATATAGGTGCAAACTCTGTACCTATGCACAGCATGCTATTACCACAGCCCACATTGTAGCCTCCGCTACACCCCTTCTGGCTGCTTAAAGACACCCTGGCTATGAGGCTGTACCCACAGCCCCACCAGAGAGCCCATAACAGCTCCCAGGCTCACTCTGGCTACTTATGGATACCCTGGCTAGAAAGCTGTGCCCACAGCCCCACCAGAGGTCCTGTAGCAGCCCCCGGCCCACCCTGGCACCTTAGGAACACCCTGGCTTAAGGGCTTTGTCCAACGTTCTGCCAGAGAGCACGTAGCAACCCCAGGCCAACCCTGCAGCTGAGGGACACACTAACAAGGTGACTGAGCCCACAGCCCCTACCAGAGGGCCCGCAGTAGACCCCAGGTGCACCATGACTGCTTAGGAACACCCTGGGTATGTGGCTGTACTTACAGCCTCTGCCAGAGTGCCCGTAGCATCCCAGTGACCCAGAATGGCTGCTTAGGAACACCCTGGATAGAGCACTGTGCCCACAGCTCCCACCAACGAGCCCGTAGCTGGCCCCAGGCACACCCTGGTGGCTTTGGGACCCCATCGCTTGGTGGCTATGCCTACAGCTGCTGGGGCCCAGCTATTTTGAAAATGTGGTTTTATATGATACTGGCGACCATATCGTACAGAAATAATGTTATTCTGTTTTACTATCTATTAGGCAGTAGCTATAATTACACCTCTGCTATATTGACAAAAATGTCATCCTCACATCCCTTGACATTAGAATTGAAAGCATAGGGGTTTTCACCCCTTGCTATGTTTAATTCAATAAAATTGTATTCTTGTTTACATTAGTGACACTGTCAGAGCATGGTGTACACCTCTTGCCATATTCAGAGTACTTCCCCATAAGCAGCAACAGTTTCCTCTCCTCCTCTGGATGTTAGGAACAATAACCTAGGACCGGCGTTCAACCCCAGTCACATCGTGAGTAATGTCATCTATAATCCCCTAGTTATTAGGAACAATATCACGGGGGGCTTGTGCTCTTTCTGAGATATTTGAAGTAATATCTTTTAAGTTTTTGAATATTAGAAATGATACTACAGTGGTGGTGTATACTGCCTTCGATATTCAGTGTATGTTAATCCTTTGTCCCTCGGACATGATTAACTAAACCACAGAAGCGTTTTACTTTGCCTGTGATATTGGAACAATCTCAGAGTGTACACTTGCTATCACAATGAGAGTAATACCTACTTAGGATATGATGGATAATAGAATTAAATGGACACACATATGTGTATACCCACTTTGATATTGAAAGAAATTTTTATCTAATATACTAAAAATTATATCTCAGAATACACCCATGATGTGTACAGTTATTGGTATATTACAAGCAATTAAAAGAATATGTACCACATGTAAATTGACTGTGATGGGAATATGTGTAGACAATACAGATGTACAATAAATTTACCTAATCTATAAAATATGGACAATTATATGTATCCAAAGTGTACACAATAGATATGCAGAAAATCTGTACAATATGTACATTTATTCAAACACCACAATGATATCATATAATCATAACAGCTTATAGAATCACAGTGCAAAACTAATACATAACATAAATATAAATGTGATGGTGTATATACTCGAAAGTAGAAAAGAGCATTGTATATATTTTCTAACACAGTATCTCCAGAGCAATTTTGTTTTTAACATTGGGGTACAAAGAGAATATTTCTATTTTTTTCTAACCACGAAAAGTGAGAATTTCGGTATTTTACATGAGAGAGAAAATTGAGATGGTGTATATACTCCAAATGAGAGTAGAAAAGGGCATTGAATATTTTTTCTAACCGATTATCTTCAAAGAAAATTTGCTTTTAACATTGGGGTACATAGATAATATTTATATTTTTTCGATTCGGGTAAATTTAGAATTATGGTATTTTACATGAGAGAGTATATTGAGATTTTCTATATACTCCAAAACAGAGTAGAAAAGACAATTCTATATTTTTTCTAACAGATTAACTTCAGAGCAATTTTGCTTTCAACATTGGGGTACATAGATAATATTTATATTTTTTTGTAACCGTGTAAAGTGAGAATTTCGGTATTTTACATGACAGAGAATATTGAGATGGTGTATATACTCCAAGATACAGTAGAAAAGGGCATTGTATATTTTTTCTAACAGATTATCTTCAGAGCAATTTTGCTTTTAACATTGGGGTACATAGATAATATTTATATTTTTTTGTAACCGCCTAGAGTTAGAATTTTGGTATTTTACACTAGAAAGAATATTGAGATGGTGTATATACTCCAAAACAGAGTAGAAAATGGTATTTTATATATTTTCTAACAGATTATTATCAGAGCAATTTTGCTTTTAACACTGGGGTAAATAGATTATATTTTTTGTAACCACATAAAGATAGAATTTCGGTATTTTACATGAGAGAGAATATTGAGATGAAGTATATACACCAAAAAACAGTAGAAAAAAAGCATTGTATATTTTTTCTAACAGATTATCTTCAGGGCAATTTTGCTTTTAACATTGGGGTACATAGATAACATTTATATTTTATTGTAACCACGTAAAGTTAGAATTTCGGTATTTTACATGAGAGAGAATATTGAGATGCTTGATATACTCCAAAAGAAAGTAACAGATTATCTTCAGAGCAATTTTGCCTTTAACATTGGGGTACATAGATGATATTTATATATTTTTTGGAACCACGTACAATCAAAATTTCAGTATTTTACATGAGAGAGAATATTGAGATTGTGTATATACTCCAAAAGAGAGTAGAAAAAAGCATTGTATATTTTTTTAACAGACTTTCTTCAGAGCAATTTTGCTTTTAACATTGGGGTACATAGATAATATTTATATTTTTTTGTAACTGCGCAGAGTTAGAATTTTGGTATTTTACCCTAGATAGAATATTGAGATGGTGTATATAATCCAAACAAGAGTAGAAAATGGCATTGTATATATTTTCTAACAGATTATCTTCAGAGAAATTTTGCTTTTAACATTGGGGTAAATAGATAATATTTATATTTTTTGTAACCACGTAAAGATAGAATTTCAGTATTTTACATGAGAGAAAATATTGAGATGAAATATATATTCCAAAAAAGAGTAGAAAAAAGCATTGTATATTTTTTCTAACAGATTATCTTCAGGGCAATTTTGCTTTTAACATTGTGGTAAATAGATAATATGTATGTTTTATTGTAACCACGTAAAGTTAGAATTTCGGTATTTTACATGAGAGAGAATATTGAGATGCTTTATATACTCCAAAAGAAAGTAAAAAAGAACACTGTATATTTTTTTAATAGAGTTTATTCAGAGCTATTTTGTTTTTAACATTGGGGTACAAGGAGAATATTTATATTATTTGTATTCACGTAAATTTAGAATTTTGGTATTTTAGATGAGAGAGTATATTGAGATTGTGTACATACTCCAAAAAACAGTAGAAAAGGCCATTCTATATTTTTTCTAACAGATTAACTTCAGAGCAATTTTGCTTCAAGCATTGGGGTACATAGATAATATTTATATTTTTTTGTAACCACGTAAAGTTAGAATTTCGGTATTTTACATGAGAGAGAATATTGAGATGGTGTATATACTCCAAAAGAGAGTAGAAAAAAGCATTGTATATTTTTTCTAACAGATTTTCTTCAGAGCAATTTTGCTTTTCACATTGGGGTACATAGATAATATTTATTTTTTTTGTAATGCGCAGAGTTAGAATTTCGGTATTTTACCGTAGATAGAATATTGAGATGGTGTATATAATCCAAAAAAGAGTAGAAAATGGCATTGTATATATTTTCTAACAGATTATCTTCAGAGAAATTTTGCTTTTAACATTGGGGTAAATAGATAATATTTATATTTTTTTGTAACCACATAAAGTTAGAATTTAGGTATTTTACATGAGAAAGAATATTGAGATGAAATATATACTCCAAAATAGAGTAGAAGACAGCATTGTATATTTTTTCTAACAAATTATCTTCAGGGCAATTTTGCTTTTAACATTGGGGTACATAGATAGTATTTATACTTTTTTTAATCGTGTAAAGTTAGAATTTCAATATTTCACATGAGAAAGAATATTGAGATGGTGTATATACTTCAAAAAAAGTATAAAAGGGCATTGTATACTCTTTTTAACAGGTTATCTTCAGAGTAAACCTTCTTTTAACATTGGGGTACATAGATAACATTTATATTTTATTGTAAACGTGTAAATTTAGAATTTCAATATTTTACATGAGAGAGAATATTGAGACGGTGTATATAATCCAAAAGAAAGTAGAAAAAAGAATTTTATATTTTTTCTAACCGACTATCTTCAGATACATTTTGCTTTTAACATTGGGGTACATAGATAATATTTATTTATTTTTATTTTTTTAAATTTTTTTTATTGGATTGTAGGTTTTGGGGTATATGAGCAGAGCATGCAAGACAGTTATGTAGGTACACACATGGCAGTGTGCTTTGCTTTCCTTTTCCCCTTTACCCACGTTTGGCATTTCTCCCCAGGCTATCCCTCCCCACCTCCCCCTCCCACTGGCCCTCCCCTTTTCCCCCCAATAGACCCCACTGTTTAGTACTCCCCTTTCTGTGTCCATGTGTTCTCATTTTTCATCACCTGCCTATGAATGAGAATATGCGGTGTTTCATTTTCTGTTCTTGTGTCAGTTTGCTGAGGATGACGTTCTCCAGATTCATCCATGTTCCTACAAACGACACAAACTCATCATTTCTGATTGCTGCAAAATATTCCATGGTGTATATGTGCCACATTTTTCCAATCCAGTCTATTATCAGTGGGCATTTGGGTTGATTCCAGGTCTTTGCTATCGTAAACAGTGCTGCAATGAACATTCGTGTACATGTGTCCTTATAGTAGAACGATTTATAGTCTTTTGGATATATACCCAGTAATGGGATTGCTGGGTCAAATAAAATTTCTATTTCTTTTTTTTTTTTTTTAATTTTTTATTGGATTATAGGTTTTGGGGTACATGAGCAGAGCATGTAAGACAGTTGCGTAGGTACACACATGGCAGTATGCTTTGCTTTTCTCCTCCCCTTCACCCATATTTGGAATTTCTCCCCAGGCTATCCCTCCCCACCTCCCCCTCCCAATGGCCCTCCCCTTTTCCCCCCAATAGACCCCAGTGTTTAGTACTCCCCTTTCTGTGTCCATGTGTTCTCATTTTTCATCACCCACCTATGAGTGAGAATATGCGGTGTTTCATTTTCTGTTCTTGTGTCAGTTTGCTGAGGATGATGTTCTCCAGATTCATCCATGTCCCTACAAACGACACGAACTCATCATTTCTGATTACTGCATAATATTCCATGGTGTATATGTGCCACATTTTTCCAATCCAGTCTATTATCAATGGGCATTTGGGTTGATTCCAGGTCTTTGCTATTGTAAACAGTGCTGCAATGAACATTCGTGTACATGTGTCCTTATAGTAGAACGATTTATAGTCTTTTGGATATATACCCAGTAATGGGATTGCTGGGTCAAATGGAATTTCTATTTCTAAGGCCTTGAGGAATCGCCACACTGTCTTCCACAACGGTTGAACTAATTTACACTCCCACCAACAGTGTAAAAGTGTTCCTTTTTCTCCACATCCTCTCCAGCATCTGTTGTCTCCAGATTTTTTAATGATCGCCATTCTAACTGGCGTGAGATGGTATCTAAATGTGGTTTTGATTTGCATCTCTCTGATGACCAGTGACGATGAGCATTTTTTCATATGATTGTTGGCCTCATATATGTCTTCTTTCGTAAAGTATCTGTTCATATCCTTTGCCCACTTTTGAATGGGCTTGTTTGTTTTTTTCCTGTAAATCTGTTTGAGTTCTTTGTAAATTCTGGATATCAGCCCTTTGTCAGATGGGTAGACTGCAAAAATTTTTTCCCATTCTGTTGATTGCCGATCCACTCTAGTGACTGTTTCTTTTGCCGTGCAGAAGCTGTGGAGTTTCATTAGGTCCCATTTGTCTATTTTGGCTTTTGTTGACAATGCTTTTGGTGTTTTGTTCGTAAAGTCCTTGCCTACTCCTATGTCCTGGATGGTTTTGCCTAGATTTCCTTCTAGGGTTTTTATGGTGCCAGGTCTTATGTTTAAGTCTTTAATCCATCTGGAGTTAATTTTAGTGTAAGGTGTCAGGAAGGGGTCCAGTTTCTGCTTTCTGCATATGGCTAGCCAGTTTTCCCAACACCATTTGTTAAACATGGAATCCTTTCCCCATTGCTTGTTTTTGTCGGGTTTATCAAAGATTGTATGGTTGTATGTATGTTGTGTTGCCTCCGGTGCCTCTGTTTTGTTCCATTGGTCTATATCTCTGTTTTGGTACCAGTACCATGCTGTTTTGATTACTGTAGCCTTGCAGTATAGTTTGAAATCCGGTAGTGTGATGCCCCGCGCTGTGTTTTTTTGCTTAGAATTGACTTGGCTATGCGGGCTCTCTTTTGGTTCCATATGAAGTTCACAGTAGTTTTTTCCAGTTCTGTGAAGAAAGTCAATGGTAGCTTGATGGGGATAGCGTTGATTCTGTAAATTACTTTGGGCAGTATAGCCATTTTCACGATGTTAATTCTTCCTAACCATGAACATGGAATGTTTCTCCATCTGTTTGTGTCCTCTCTGATTTCGTTGAGCAGTGGTTTGTAGTTCTCCTTGAAGAGGTCCCTTACGTTCCTTGTGAGTTGTATTCCAAGGTATTTTACTCTTTTTGTAGCAATTGCGAATGGCAGTTCGCTCTTGATTTGGCTTTCTTTAAGTCTGTTATTGGTGTAGACGAATGCTTGTGATTTTTGCACATTGATTTTATATCCTGAGACTTTGCTGAAGTTGCTTATCAGTTTCAGGAGTTTTTGGGCTGAGGCGATGGGGTCTTCTAGGTATACTATCATGTCGTCTGCAAATAGAGACAATTTGGCTTCCACCTTTCCTATTTGAATACACTTTATTTCTTTTTCTTGCCTGATTGCTCTGGCTAGAACTTCCAGTACTATATTGAATAGGAGTGGTGAGAGAGGGCATCCTTGTCTAGTGCCAGATTTTAAAGGGAATGCTTCCAGTTTTTGCCCATTCAGTATGATATTGGCTGTTGGTTTGTCATAAATAGCTTTTATTACTTTGAGATACGTTCCATCGATACCGAGTTTATTGAGGGTTTTTAGCATAAAGGGCTGTTGAATTTTGTCAAATGCCTTCTCTCCGTCAATTGAGATAATCATGTGGTTTTTGTTTTTGGTTCTGTTTATGTGGTGAATTACGTTGATAGACTTGCGTATGTTGAACCAGCCTTGCATCCCTGGGATGAATCCTACTTGATCATGATGAATAAGTTTTTTGATTTGCTGTTGCAATTGGCTTGCCAATATTTTATTGAAGATTTTTGCATCTATGTTCATCATGGATATTGGCCTGAAGTTTTCTTTTCTCGTTGGGTCTCTGCCGGGTTTTGGTATCAGGATGATGTTGGTCTCATAAAATGATTTGGGGAGGATTCCCTCTTTTTGGATTGTTTGAAATAGTTTTAGAAGGAATGGTACCAGCTCCTCCTTGTGTGTCTGGTAGAATTCGGCTGTGAACCCGTCTGGACCTGGGCTTTTTTTGTGTGGTAGGCTCTTAATTGCTGCCTCAACTTCAGACCTTGTTATTGGTCTATTCATAGTTTCAGCTTCCTCCTGGTTTAGGCTTGGGAAGACACAGGAGTCCAGGAATGTATCCATTTCTTCCAGGTTTACTAGTTTATGCGCATAGAGTTGTTTGTAATATTCTCTGATGACGGTTTGAATTTCTGTGGAATCTGTGGTGATTTCCCCTTTATCATTTTTTATTGCATCTATTTGGTTGTTCTCTCTTTTCTTTTTAATCAATCTGGCTAGTGGTCTATTTTGTTGATCTTTTCAAAAAACCAGCTCTTGGATTTATTGATTTTTTGAAGGGTTTTTCGTGTCTCAATCTCCTTCAGCTCAGCTCTGATCTTAGTTATTTCTTGTCTTCTGCTGGGTTTTGAGTTTTTTTTTTGATCTTGCTCCTCTAGCTCTTTCAATTTTGACAATAGGGTGTCAATTTTGGATCTCTCCATTCTCCTCATATGGGCACTTATTGCTATATACTTTCCTCTAGAGACTGCTTTAAATGTGTCCCAGAGGTTCTGGCACGTTGTGTCTTTGTTCTCATTGGTTTTGAAGAACTTCTTTATTTCTGCCTTCATTTCGTTGTTTACCCAGTCAACATTCAAGAGCCAGTTGTTCAGTTTCCATGAAGCTGTGCGGTTCTGGGTCGGTTTCTGAATTCTGAGTTCTAACTTGATTGCACTATGGTCTGAGAGGCTGTTTGTTATAATTTCAGTTGTTTTGCATTTGCTGAGCCGTGCTTTACTTCCAATTATGTGGTCAATTTTAGAGTAGGTGTGATGTGGTGCTGAGAAGAATGTGTATTCTGTGGATTTGGGGTGGAGAGTTCTGTAAATGTCTATCAGGTTTGCTTGCTCCAGGTCTGAGTTCAAGCCCTGGATATCCTTGTTGATTTTCTGTCTGGTTGATCTGTCTAGTATTGACAGTGGAGTGTTAAAGTCTCCCACTATTATTTTGTGGGAGTCTAAGTCCTTTTGTAAGTCATTAAGAACTTGCCTTATGTATCTGGGTGCTCCTGCATTGGGTCCATATATGTTTAGGATCGTTAGCTCTTCTTGTTGTATTGATCCTTCTACCATTATGTAATGGCCTTCTTTGTCTCTTTGATCTTTGTTGCTTTAAAGTCTATTTTATCAGAGATGAGATTTGCAACTCCTGCTTTTTTTTTGCTTTCCATTAGCTTGGTAAATCTTCCTCCATCCCTTTATTTTGAGCCTTTGTGTATCCTTGCATGTGAGATGGGTTTCCTGGATACAGCACACTGATGGGTTTTGGATTTTTATCCAATGTGCCAGTCTGTGTCTTTTGATTGGTGCATTTAGTCCATTTACATTTAGGGTTAATATTGTTATGTGTGAATTTGATACTGCCATTCTGATGCTAAGTGGCTGTTTTGCCTGTTAGTTATTGTAGATTCTTCATTATGTTGAAGCTCTTTAGCATGCAGTGTTATTTTGGAATGGCTGGTACTGGTTGATCCTTTCTATGTGTAGTGCCTCTTTTAGGAGCTCTTGTAAAGCAGGCCTGGTGGTGACAAAATCTCTGAGTACTTGCTTGTTCGCAAAGGATTTTATTTTTCCTTCACTTCTGAAGCTCAGTTTGGCTGGATATGAAATTCTGGGTTGAAAGTTCTTTTCTTTAAGAATGTTAAATATTGGCCCCCACTCTCTTCTGGCTTGTAGTGTTTCTGCCGAGAGATCTGCTGTGAGTCTGATGGGCTTCCCTTTGTGGGTGACCCGACCTTTCTCTCTGGCTGCCCTTAGTATTCTCTCCTTTATTTCAACCCTGTTGAATCTGACGATTATGTGCCTTGGGGTTGCTCTTCTTGCGGAATATCTTTGTGGTGTTCTCTGTATTTCCTGCATTTGAGTGTTGGCCTGTCTTGCTAGGTGGGGGAAATTTTCCTGGATGATGTCCTGAAGAGTATTTTCCAGCTTGGATTCATTCTCTTCGTCCCCTTCTGGTACACCTATCAAACGTAGGTTAGGTCTTTTCACATAGTCCCACATTTCTTGGAGACTTTGTTCATTCCTTTTTGCGCTTTTTTCTCTGATCTTGGTTTCTCGTTTTATTTCATTGAGTTGGTCTTCGACTTCAGATATTCTTTCTTCTGCTTGGTCAATTCAGCTATTGAAACTTGTGTTTGCTTCACAAAGTTCTCGTATTGTGTTCTTCAGCTCCTTTAATTCATTCATATTCCTCTCTAAGTTATCCATTCTTGTTATCATTTCCTCGAATCTTTTTTCAAGGTTCTTAGTTTCTTTGCATTGATTTAATACATGATCTTTTAGCTCACAAAAGTTTCTCATTATCCACCTTCTGAAGTCTAATTCCGTCATTTCGTCACAGTCATTCTCCGTCCAGCTTTGTTCCCTTGCTGGTGAGGAGTTTTGGTCCTTTCTAGGAGGCGAGGTGTTCTGGTTTCAGGTGTTTTCCTCCTTTTTGCGCTGGTTTCTTCCCATCTTTGTGGATTTGTCCGCTGGTCATTTGCGTAGTTGCTGACTTTTCGATTGGGTCTCTGAGTGGACACCCGGAATGTTGATGATGAAGTATTTCTGTTGCTTGGTTTTTCTTCTACCAGTATAGCCCCTTTGCTATACGACTGCTGAGGTCTGCTCCAGACCCTGCTTGTCTGGGGTGCACCTCTAGCAGCTGTGGCACAGCGAGGGATGCTACCAGTTTCTTTTTCTGCTATCTTTGTCCCAGGATGATGCCCGCCTAATGTCAGTCTTTTGGATATAGAGGGGTCAGGGAGCTGCTTGAGGAGACAGTTTGTACTTTATACGGGCTTAATTGCTGAGCTGTGCGCTCTGTTGTTCATTCAGGGCTGTTAGGCTGCTATGTTTGATTCTGCTGCAACAGAGCTCATTAAAAAACCCTTTTTTTTTCTCAAATGCTCTGTGTTGAGGGGTTTGGGCTTTATTTTTGGATGTTCGATCAGGTGTCCTGCCCAGCTAGAAGGCAGACTAGCCACTGTTTGGCTGCCGAGGCTCCGCCCTGCTGTTGTGTGATTCGCCCTGTTCCTGCAGGCTCTGCTGTGGTCTCCGCCACGCCCTGCGGCGGAGTCTCTTCGTTGTAGCGTGTTGCCTCAGAAACGGCAGGGCGTCAGCAGTGGGCGTGTATCTCAGTAGGGACGGGTTGCCTCGGCAACGGCTGGCTGCGTCAGCAGTGGGCGTGTATCTCAGTTGGGGCGGGTTGCCTCGGCAACGGCTGGCTGCATCAGCAGTGGGCGTGTATCTCAGTTGGGGCGGGTTGCCTCAGTAGTGGTGGACGCCCCTCCCCCACAGAGCGTCTCGGACCATCTGCTCGGGATAGTTTGAAATCGCGGTTTTGTTCGTCCCACTGGGTATCCCAAACGATCTGTCTCTGCAATCCCCTGGGCTGGGCTACTGTCCAAGTTTCATTCAGTCTCAAGTCCAGCCCTCTCAAGTCTCAGGTTGCCGGTTCAACAGGGCACCTGGACAAGCACGCCCTGTGGGGATTTCTGGGTAGGGCCGGCCGCCGCCACCCCGGCTGCCGGCTTCGCCAGGCAGACCTACTGCCTGGCGTCCCGTGTCTTTTTATACTTGGGAGTTTCCCCGTTCTGTAGGCAACAAAGATCAGTCTGTAAATGGAGCTCTGACTCACCGTTTGCAGATTCAACGCGAGCTCCAATCCTGGGTTGTTCTCACAGCGCCATCTTGAGTCCTCGTGTGTTCATATTTTATACATGAACATATAGTGCATATTATATACTCATGTACAGAATGTACATACTGTGCACACATTTGTACATCTCCATGTATTGTACATGTGTACATCTTGGGTAGATGATGTACATGTGTTCATAATGGGTACCTGATTTGTGTACGTACTGGGTACATGATTTACACGTGAACATGTGTACATATTTATGTGTACATATCGAAATCTTACAATAAATAGAAATGTACATATTGCTTACAGTCTGTACATTTATATTCATATTATATATTACATTTGTTTTGTGATTTTATATGTTATTATGATGTCAATGTGATATTACAATAAATTAACATATTGTACACAATATGTACAAAACTATTTTGTACACATTATGTGCACATAATGTACATTTTGTACAGATTATGTTCTCTTGTTTATCTGTATTGTGTACAAATATGTACAGCAGAGTAAATGTATAAACTGTACCTATTTTAAACATTATTTGTGATATGTCAATAAATTTACACATTATGAGTCCATTCTGGGATATAATTTTTAGCATATTAGATAGAAATTACTCCAGTGACCAAAGTGGGTGTACACCCAAGTGTGTACATATTTTATACGTGTACATATTGTGCATATTATGTACTCATGTACAGAATGTACATGTCTACATTATATGTACATAGTGTGCACACATATATACATGTGCATATATTGTACATCTGTACATAATGCATGCATGATGTACATGTGTACACATCGTCACATCATAATAAATGTAAATGTACATAATGTTTGCAATATGTATGTTTATATTGATATGTATTACATGTTTATTTGATTACATATGCTGGTGATATATCATTGTGATATTACAATAAATGTACGCAATGTACACATTATGTTCCTATGCATTGTGTACACATTATAGAAATAGAAAGGGACATAGTTGACAGATTTTGTACATTTGTTCTACTTGTATATTAAGTACACATATGTACAGCAGAGTAAAAGTGCAGACTGTACCTGTTTTATACATTTATTGTGAATTGTCAATAAATGTACACATTATGAGTACATTCCGAAATATTACTTTTAGCACATTTAATAGAAATTACTTCAGTTACCAAAGTTTGTTTACACGCATGTGTGTACATAGCTTATACATGTGCATACTGTGCACATTTTGTACTCGTGGACAGAAGGTACATAACTACATTATATGTACGTATGTGTTTAGAGTGTGCATATGTACATTCTGTGTACACTTATCTACATGTGCATATATTGCACATTCGTACCTAATTGGTACATGATGTACCTGTGTATTGTAATATCACAGTAAATGTAAATGTACATGTGTGCAATATGTACATTTATATTATGTATTACCTGTGCATTGTGATTTTATAAGCTGTTGTGATTATATAATATCATTGTGGTGTTAGAATAAATGTACATATTGTACACATTTTGAACATATCTATTGTGTACACTTTGTATACATATAATTGTCCATATCGTATAAATTATGTAAATTTATTGTACATCTGTATTGTGTACACATATGCCCATCACAGTCAATTTACATGTGGTACATATTTTGTGAATTGCTTGTAATATCCCAATAAGTGTACACATCATGAGTATATTCTGAGATATGATTTTTAGTATATTAGATAAAAATTACTTCCAATATCAAAGTGGGTATACACACGTGTGTTCATTTCGTGATATTATCCATAATATCCTAAGTAGGTATTACTCTCATTGTGAAAAGAAGTGTACACTCTGTGATGGTTCCAATATCACAGGCAAAGTAAAACCCTTCTGTGATGTAGTTAATAATATCCTGGGGACAAGGATGACCATGCCCTGAATATTGCAGAAAGTGTGCACCACCATTGTAATATTGTTTCTAATATTCAAAAACTTAAAATATATTACTCCAAATATCACAGAGAGCCCACAAGCCCCCTGTGATATTGTTTCTAATAACTAGGGGATTACAGATGTCATTACTCACCATGTGACTGGGGCTGTACACCGGTCCTCGGATACTGTTTTTAATATCCAGAGAAGGAGAGGAAAATGTTGCTGCTTATTGGGAAATACTCTGAATATGACAAGAGGTGTACACCATGCTCTGACAGGATCACTAATACAAACAAGAAGACAATTATATTAAAGTAAACACTGCAGGGGGTGAAATCACCCTATGCTTTCAATTCTAATATCAAGGAAGGTGAGGATGACATTCTTGTCAATATCGCAGAGGTGGAACTTGTACTATTGCCTAATATATTAAAAAACAGAATAACATTACCATTTCCATGTGATATGGTCGCCAGTATCATATTACACCACATTTTCAAAATAGCTGGGCCCCAGCAGCTGTGGGCATAGCCACCAAGCGAGGGGTTCCCTAAGCAACCAGGGTGTGCCTGGGGCCTGCTACGGACTTGTTGGTTGGGGCTGTGGGCACAGTGCTCTATTCAGGGTGTCCCTCAAAAGACATCCTGGGCCACTGGGTTGCTATGGGCACTCTGGAGGAGGCTGTAAGTACAGCCACATAGCCAGGGTGTTTCTAAGCAGCCATGGTGGACCTGGGGTCTACTTCAGGCCCTCTGGTGGGGGCTCTGGCCACAGTCACCTAGTTAGTGTGTCCCTAAGCAGCAGGGTTGGCCTGGGTTCTGCTACGTGCTCTCTGGCAGGGAGTTGGACAAAGCCCTTAAGCCAGGGTGTCCCTAAGGTGCCAGGGTGGGCCAGGGAGCTGGTACAGGGCCTCTGGTGGGGCTGTGGGCACAGATTTTATCCAGGGCATCCGTAAGTAGCCAAGGTGGGTCTGGGAGCTCTTACGGGCTCTCTGGTGATGGCTGTGGGTACAGCCACATAGCCAGGGTGTCTTTAAGCAGACACAGGGTGTGTGGGGGATGCTACGATGTGGGCTGTGGTAATAGCATGCTGTTCATAGGTACAGAGTTTGCACATATATCTTCATGTGTACATAGTTTAAATAGTGAGCACATATTTGTACACGTGTACTTATAATGTTAACATGATAAATCTGTATTTATATAACATGTGCAAAACACATATGTACCTAATGCATACCTAATGTGTGCAATATGTACTCTTTTGTGATACTACACGATATGTATATAATACTGTGATCATATATCTTACTGTGATTATATATATTTTATCACTGAAATTTAAGGAATGTTCTTAGTGCACAAATTATGTACCTATGCATGGTGTACACATATTAGTAATATATAGGTACATATTTTACAGATTATGTACATTTTGGTACATGTGCGTTTTGTACACATATGTATAGCAGAGTAAATGTACACACTGTACCTATTTTATACATTTATTGCAATATGCCAATAAATGTACACATTATGAGACAATCTGGGATATTAATTTGAGCATATTAGAAATTCCTCTGGTGATTAAAGTGGGTGTACACTCATGTGTGTTCATATTTTATACATGTACATATTGTGCATATCATATACTCGTGTACAGAATGTACATACTGTGCACACATTTGTACATGTGCATATATTGTACATCTGTACATCATGGGTACACGATGTACATGTGTACATAATGGGTACCTGATTCATTTGTGTACGTACTGGGTACATGATGTACATGTGAACATGTGTACATGATATTTATGTGTACATATCGAAATCTTACAATGAATAGAAATGTACATAATGCTTACAATCTTTACATTTATATTCATATTATATATTACATGTGTTTTGTGATTTTATATGTTGTCATTATACGATGTCAATGTGATATTACAATAAATGAACATATTGTACACAATATGTACATACCTATTTAGTATACATTATGCACACATAATAAATGTACATTTTGTACAGACTATGTACTCTTATTGTTGATCTGTATTGTGTACAAATACATACAGCTGAGTAAATGTATTTACTGTACCTATTTTAAACATTTTTTGCGATATGCCAATAAATTTACACATTATGAGTACATTCTGGGATTTAATTTTTAGCATATTAGAAATTACTCCAGTGACCAAAGGGGGCGTACATCCATGTGTGTACATATTTTATACGTGTACATATTGTGCATATTATGTACTCATGTACAGAATGTACACATCTACATTATATGTACATAGTGTGCACACATATGTACATGTGCATATATTGTACATCTCTACATACTGCATGCATGATGTACATGTGTACACATCGTCATATCACAATAAGTGTAAATGTACATAATGTTTGCAATATATATGTTTATATTGATATTATGTATTACATTTTTGATTACATATGCTGTTGATATAATATCTTTGTGATATTACAATAAATGTACGTAAAGTATATATTATGTTCCTATGCATTGTGTACACATTATAGAAAGAGAGAGAAACATATTTGACAGATTTTGTACATTTGTTCTACTTGTGTATTGGGTACTCATATGTACAGCAGAGTAAAAGTACAGACTGCACCTATTTTATACATTTATTGTGATATGTCAATAAATGTACACATTATGAGTACATTCTGGGATATTACTTTTAGCACATTTAATAGAAATTACTTCAGTTACCAAAGTTTGTGTACACGCATGTGTGTACATAGTTTACACCTGTACATACTGTGCATATTATGTACTCGTGTACAGAAGGTACATATTTACATTATATGTACGTATTTGTATAGAGTGTACATATGTACATACTGTGCCCACATATCTACACGTGCATATATTGCACATTCATACCTAATTGGTACATAATGTACCTGTTACATATCATAATATCACAATAAATGTAAATGTACATAATGTGTGCAATATGTACATTTATATTATGTATTACCTTTGCATTGTGATTTTATAAGCTGTTGTAATTATATAATATCATTGTGGTGTTAGAATAAATGTACATATTGTACACATTTTCTACATATCTCTTGTGTACACATTGTATACATATAACTGTCTATATTGTATAGATTATGCAAATTTATTGTACATCTGTATTGTGTAAACCTATGCTCATCACAGTCAATTAACATGTGGTACATATTCTGTTAATTTCTTCTAATATACCAATAAGTGTACACATCATGAGTATATTCTGAGATATGATTTTTAGTATATTAGATAAAAATTACTTCCAATATCAAAGTGTGTATACACACATGTGTGTTCATTTCGTGATATTATCCATCATATTCTAAGTAGGTATTACTCTCATTGTGAAAGTAAGTGTACACTCTGTGATGGTTCCAATATCACAAGCAAAGTAAAACCCTTCTGTGATGTAGTTAATTATATCCTGGGGACAAAGGATGACCATGCCCTGAATATCGCAGGAAGTGTGCACCACCACTCTAATATTGTTTCTATTATTCAAAAACTTAAAATATATTACTCCAAATATCGCAGAGAGCCCACAAGCCCCCTGTGATATTGTTTCTAATAACTAGGGGATTACAGATGACATTACTCACCGTGTGACTGGGGCTGTACGCCAGTCTTTGGATATTGTTTCTAATATCCAGAGAAGGAGAGGAAAATGTTGCTGCCCATAGGGAAATACTCTGAATATGGCAAGAGGTGTACACCATGCTCTGACAGGGTCACTAATATAAACAAGAAAACAATTATATTAAATTAAACATTGCAGGGGGTTAAATCCCCCTATGCTTTCAATTCTAATGTCAAGGAAGGTGAGGATGACATTCTTGTCAATATGGCAGAGGTGTAACTTTTGCTATTGCCTAATATATTATAAAACAGAATAACATTATCATTTCCATATGTTATGGTCGCCAGTATTATATTTCACCACATTTTCAAAATAGCTGGGCCCCAGCAGCTGTGGGCTTAGCCACCAAACGAGCGGTTCCCTAAGCAAATAGGTTGTGCCTGGGGCCGGCTATGGGCCCATTGGTGGGGGCTGTGGTCACAGCGCCCTACCTAGGTGGTCCCTAAATAACCGTGGTTGGCCTTCGGTTTGCTACCGGCACTCTGGCGGAGGCTATGGGTACAGTCACATAGCCATGGTGTCCCTAAGCAGATATGGTGAGCCTGGGGTCTACTATGGGCACTCTTTGGGTGGCTCTGGGAAAAGTCACCTAGTCAGGGTGTCCCTAAGAAGCAGGGTGGCCCTGGGAATTGCTATGCTTTCTCTTGCAGGGCTTTGGAAGAAGCCCCATTGCCAGGGGTTTTCTGAGACTCCAGGGTGGGCCTAAGGGCTGCAGTCAAATCTTTCTAGCCAGTGGTTTCCTAAGCTGCCACGGTGGGTCTGGGAGCTGTTACAAGCCCTCTGGCGGTGGCTGTGGGCACAGCCCCCTAGCCAGGGTGTCTTTAAGTAGCCAGGGTTCGCCTGGGGGCTGCTGTGAGGGGGGCTGTGGTAATAGTGTGCTGTGCATAGGTACATAGTTTGCACCTATTTCTACATGTGTACATTGTTTAGATAGTCACATATTTGTACACGTTTACATATGGTGTTATCATGATAAATATATACATACATAATATGTGCACAATACATATGTACCTATTGCATACCTAATGTTTGCAATATGTACTCTTTTGTGATACTACATGATTTGTATATATTACTGTGATTATATATCTTATTGTGATTATATATATTTTATCACTGATAGTTTAAAGAATGTGCATAGTGCACACATTATGTACCTATGCATTGAGTACACATTATAGAAATATATGGGTACATATTTTACAGATTATTTACATTTTTTGTACATGTGCATTTTGTACACATATGTACAGCCAAGTAAATGTACAGACTGTACCTATTTTATACATTTATTGTAATATGCCAATAAATGTACACATTATGAGTACAATCTTGAATATTATTTTTAGCATATTAGAAATTCCTCCAGTTACCAAAGTGGGTGTACACCCATGTGTGTACATATTTTATACATGTACATACTCTGCATATTATATACTCGTGTACGGAATGTACATAATGTGCACACATATGTACACATGCAAATATTTTACATGTGTACATAATGGATACATGATGTACATGTGTACATACTGTACATGTGAACATAATGACAGGATGTTCTTGTGTACATATTACCATAAATGTAAATATACATAATTTTTTCAATCTGTACATTTATATTGATAGTATGTATTACATGTGTATTGTGATTTTATATACTCTTTTAATTATATATTATATTACAATAGACATATTGCACACATTATGTACATAACTATTGTGTACACATTATGTACTTATAAATTTTCATATTGTACAGATTATGTACATTTATTGTACATCTGTATTGTGTACGCATATGTAAAGCAGAGTGAATGTACAGACTGTACCAATTTTATACATTTTTTGTGATACGCCAATAAATGTACACATTATGAGTACATTCTGTGATATAATCTTTAGCATATTAGATAGAAATTACTCTGATGACCAAAGTGGGTGTACACCCAGTTGTGTACATAGTTTATACGTGTACATATTGTGCATATTATGTATTTGTATATAGAATGTACATGTCTACATTATATGTACGCGTGCATATATTGTATATCTGTACATAAGGGTGCAGGATACACATGTGTACACATTATATCACAATAAATGTAAATGTACATAATGTTTGAAATATGTAAGTTTATATTATGTATTACGCATTTATTGTGATTATATATGCTGTTGTGATTGATATCATTGTGATATTACAATAAATGTACATATTGTACACATTATGTACCTATGCATTGTGTACACATTATAGAAATATAAAAGAACATATTTTACAGATTATGTACATATTTTCTACTTGTGTATTGAGTACACATATGTAGAGCAGAGTAAAATACAGACTGTACTTATTTGATACATTTATTTTGATATGCCAATAAATGTATGCATTATGAGTACATTCTAGGATATTACTGTTAGCAAATTAGATAGAAATTACTTTGGTTATCAAAGTGGGTGTACATGCATGTGTGTACATAGTTTATGCATGTACATACTGTGCATATTATGTACTCATTTACAGAAGGTACATATCTACATTATGTGTACATATGTGCACATAGTGTACATATGTACATACTGCACACACATAAATACACGTGCATTCATTGTACATTCATGCATAATGGGTACATGTACATGTGCACATATTGTAATATCACAATTAATGTAAATGTACATGTGTGCAATATGTACATTTATATTATGTATTACCTGTGTATTGTGATTTTATAAGCTGTTGTGATTATATCATATCATTGTAGGATTACAATAAATTTACATAGTGTACACATTATGTAGATATGTTTTATGTACACATTCTGTACATATAATTGTTCATAATGTACAGATTATGTACAATTATTATACATTTGTATTGTGAACACATATGTCCATCACAGTCAATGTACATGTGGTACATATTCTATGCATAGTTTGTGATATCCCAATAAGTGTACACATCATGAGTGTATTCTGGAATATGATTTTTAGTATATTAGTTAAAAATTACTTCCAATATCAAAGTGGGTATACACACCTGTGTCCATTTCCTGATATTATCCATCATATCCGGAGTAGGTATTACTTTCATTGTGAAAGCAAATGTACACTCTGTGATTGTTCCAATATCACGGGCAAAGTAAAACGCTTCTGTGATGTGGGTTAATCATATCCTGAGGACAAAGGATGACCATATCCTGAATATCGCAGGAAGTGTACACCACCACTGTAGTATTGTTTCTAATGTTCAAAAACGTAAAGGATATTATTCCAAATATTTCACAGAGCGAACAAGTCCCCCCGTGATATTGTTCCTAATAACTAGTGGATTACAGATGACATTACTCACGATGTGACTGGGGCTGTACGCCGGTCCTGGGATATTGTTCCTAATATCCAGAGAAGAAGAGGAAAATGTTGCTGCCTATAGGGAAATACTCTGAATACGGCAAGAGGTGTACACCATGCTCTGACATGGTCACTAATATAAACAAGAAAACAATTACATCAAATGGCAGTAACCCTAAATTTAAGTCGACTAATCCCCTAAACAAAAGATAGAGCCAAAACCTAATGATATGCTACATACAGACCCATTTTACATCCAAAGAAATACAAAGACTTAAAACAAAGGGATTGAGAAAGATTTACCAACCAAATGGAGAGCAAAATAAAATAAATAAAAGCAGGAGTTGCAATTCTTGCATTTGGTAAAATAGATTTCAAAGCAACAAAGATATAGTGGTAAAACGATCAATGCAACAATAAGAGCTAATGATTTTAACACCCAGATACATAAGACTCATAAAGAGATTTAGAGTCAACGAGACAGAAAATTAATAAGGATATCCAGGACTTGAACTCAGATCCGGAACAAGTAAACTCAATAAATATTTATAGAGCTCTCCATTTTAAATAAACAAAATATACATTCTCCACCTTAAATACACAAAATATTGATCGGCCATTATTAATACCCATTTTTAGAATAAAGCAATATTTCCGTTCTCTCTCCCTCTTTTTCTTCCTCTTTCTCTCCTTAACTCCTTTTTTTCTTTAAAAGAAAAACAAAGATTCTGTCCCTCTAATTCTTTCAAAATAATTTTAAAAAAACAATTATACTGAAATAGGCATTGCAAAAGGTGAAACCCCCCTATGCTTCCAATTCTAATGTCAAGGGTGGTGAGAATGACATTTTTGTCAATATGGCAGAGGTGTAACTAGAGCTATTGCCTAATATATAAGAAAACAGAATAACATTTTCACTCCCATATGATATGGTCGCCAGTGTCATATTACACCACATTTTCAAAATAGCTGGGCCCCAGCAAATGTGGGTATAGCTGCCAAGCTATTGTGTCCCTAAGCAACCAGGGTGTGCCTGGTGCCTGCTACAAGCTCCTTGGTGAGGTCTGTGAGTACAGCTCCCTAGCCAGGGTGTCCCTAAGCAACCATGGTGGGCCTTTGGGCCACTTCGGGCACTCTGGCGGGGGCTGTGGGTACAAACACATAGCCAGGGTGTCCCTAAGCAACCATGGTGGGCCTGGGGTCTACTATGGGCCCTCTGGGGGTGGTCTAGGCAAAGTCACCTAGTCAGGGTGTTCCTAAGCAACAGAGTGGGCCTGGGGGCTGCTACATGCCTTCTGGCAGGGCCTTGGACAAAGCCTTCTAGCCAGGGGGTCCCTAAGACACCAGGGTGAACCTGCGGGCTGCTTAGGGACCTCTTGCATGGCTGTGGGTACAGCCTTTTAGCCAGGGAGTCTGTAAGCAGCCAGGGTGGGCCTGGGAGCTGTTATGGGCTCTCTGGCAGGGGCTGTGGGCAGAGCCCCCTAGCCAGGGTGTCTTTCAGCAGCCAGGGTGTGCGTGGGGGATGCTACAAGGGGGGCTGTCGTAATAGCGTGCTGTGCTTAGGTACATAGTTTGCACCTATATCTGCATGTGTACATATTTTAAATAGTGGGCACTTATTTGTACACATATACATATAGTGTTATCATGATAAATATATATGTGCATAATATGTGCACAATACATATGTACCTAATGCATACCAAATGTGTGCATTATGTACTCTTTTGTGACAGTACACAATATGTATTTATTCTGTGATTATATATCTTATTGTGATTATATATATTTTATCACTGATATTTTAAGGAATGTGTATAGTGCACACATTATGTACCTATGCATTGTGCATACATTATAGAAAAATATAGGAACATATTTTACAGATTATGTACATGTGCATTGTGTACACATACGTACAGCAGAGTAAATGTACAGACTGTATTTTATACATCTATTGCAATATGCCATTGAATGCACACTTTATGAGTACAATCTCGGATATTAGTTTTAGCATATTAGAAATTCCTCTGGTTACCAAAGTGGGTGTACACCCATGTGTGTACATATTTTATACATGTACATATTGTGTATATTATATACTCATGTACAGAATATACATACTGTGCACACATATGAATTCGTGCATATATTGTACATCTTTACATCATGGGTACATAATGTACATATGTACATATTGGGTACATGATGTACATGTGTACATCCTGGGTAAATGATGTGCATGTGAACATGATGTGTACATGATGTTCTTGTGTACATATCATATTACCATAAAAGTAAATGCACATAATTTTTGCAATCTTTACATTTAAATTGATATTATATATTACACGTGTATTGTGATTTTATATGCTGTTGTGATTATATCATTGTGTTATTACAATAAATGTACATATTGTACACATTTTGTACATACCTATTGTGCACACATTGTGTACATATAATTGTACATATTGCACAGATTATGTACATTTATTGTACATCTGTATTGTGTACACATATGTCCATCACAGTCAATGGCCATATGGTACATATTCTGTGCATTGCTTCTAATATCTCTATAAGTGTACACATCATGAGTATATTCTGGGATATGATTTTTAGTATATTAGATAATAATTACTTCCAAGATCAAAGTGGGTATACACACGTTTGTCCATTTCGTGATATTATCCATCGTATCCTAAGTAGGTATTACTCTTATTGTGATATCAAGTGTACACTCTGTGTTCCAATATCACAGGCAAAGTAAAACGCTTCTGTGTTGTAATCATATCCTGGGGACAAAAGATAACCATACCCTGAATATCGCAGGAAGTGTACACCAGCACTGTAGTATTGTTTCTAATATTCAAAAACTCAAACATATTACTTCAAATATCTCAGAGAGCGCCAAGACCCCCGTGATATTGTTGCTAATAACTAGGGGATTACAGATGACATTACTCACGATGTGACTGCGGCTGTACCCCGGTCCTGGGATATTGTTCCTAATATCCAGAGGAGGAGAGGAAAATGTTGCTGCCCATAGGGAAATACTCTCAATATGGCAAGAGGTACACCATGCTCTGATATGCTCTGATATGGTCACTAATGTAAACAAGAAAACAATTATATTGAATTAAACATTGCAAGGGGTGAAACCCCCCTATGCTTTCAATTCTAATTTCAAGGGATGTGAGATGACATTTTTTTCAATATGGCAAAGGTGTAACTAGAGCTGTTGCCTAATATATAGGACAACAGAATAACATTGTCATTTCCATATGATATGGTCGCCAGTATCATATTACACCAAATTTTCAAAATAGCTGGGCCCCAACAGCTGTGGCCATAGCTGCCAAGCGAGGGGCTCCCTAAGAACCTGGGTGTCCTGGGGCCTGCTACGGGCCTGACGGTGGGGACTGTGGGCACAGTGCCCTAGCCAGGGAGTCCCTAAGCAGCCATGGTGGGCCATCGAGCTGCTGCAAGCACTGTGGCGGGGACTGTGGGTACAGCCACATAGCCAGGATGTCTCTAAGAAGCCATGGTGTGCCTGGGGTTGACTACGGGCTTTCTGGGGGGAACTGTGGGCACAGTCACCTAGTCAGGGTGTCTGTAAGCAGCAGGGTGGGCCTGGGGGTTGCTACGTGCCCTCTGGCAGGGTCTTGGACATAGTCCCCTAACCAGGGTGTCCCTAAGATGCGAGGGTGGACCTGGTGGCTGCTACGGGACCTCTGATGTGGCTGTGGGCACAGCTTTTTAGCCAGGGGATTCTTAAGAAGCCAGGGTGGGCCTGGGAGCTGTTACAGGCCCTCTGGCTGGGGTGGTGGTCACAGCCCCTATGACAGGGTGTCTTTAAGCAGCCAGGGTGGGCCTGGGGGCTGCTACGAGTGGACTGTGGTAATAGCATGCTATGCATAGGTACATAGTTTGCACCTATTTCTACATGTGTACATAGTTTATATAGTGGGCACATATTTGTACATGTGTACATAGGCTGTTATAATAAATATATATGTACATAATATGTGCACAATACATACGTACCGAATGCATACCTAATGTGCGCAATATGAACTGTTTTGTGATACTACGTTATATGTATATATTACTGTGATTATATATCTTATTGTGATTATATATATTTTATCACTGATATTTTAAGAAATGTGCATCGTGCACATATTATGTACCTATGCATTGTGTACACATTATAGAAACATAGGTACATATTTTACAGATTATGTACATGTTTGTACATGTGCATTGTGTACACTTATGTACAGCAGAGTAAATGTACAGACTGTACTTATTTAATACATTTATTGTGATATGCCAATAAAGGTACACATTATGAATAATATCTGGGATATTATTTTTAGCATATTACAAATAACTCCAGTTACCAAAGTGGGTGAACACCCATGTGTGTACATATTTTACGTGAGCATATTATATACTCGTGTACAGAATGTACATATGTACATTATATGTACATATGGGTATGGAGTTTACACATGTGCATACTGTGCACACATATGCACCCGTGCATATATTGTACATCTGTACATCATGGGTACATGATATACATGTGTAAATAATGGGTACATAATGTACATGTGTACGTACTGGGTACATGATGTACAGGTGAACATAATGTGTACATGATGTTCATAGATGCATATCATAATATTACAATAAATGTAAATGTAAATAATGTTTGCAATTTGTACATTTATTTTGATATGTATTACATGTTTATTGTGACTTCATATGCTGTTGTGATTATATGATATCATTTTGGTATTACAATAAATGTACATATTGTACACATTATGTACATACCTATTGTGTACACATTGTGTACATATAATTGTACACATGTACATACCTATTGTGTACACATTGTGTACATATAATTGTACACATGTACATACCTATTGTGTACACATTGTGTACATAATTGTTCATATTGTACAGATTATGTCCATTTATTGTACATCTGTATTGTGTACACATATGTCCATCACAGTCAATGTACATATGGTACATATTCTGTGCATAGTTTGTAATATTCCAATAAGTGTACACATCATGAGTATATTCTGGAATATGATTTTTAGTATATTAGATAAAAATTACTTTTAATATTAAAGTGGGTATACACACATGTGTGTCCATTTCGTGATATTATTCATCATATCCTGAGTAGGTATTACTCTCATTGTGAAAGCAAGTGTAAACTCTGTGATTGTTCCAATATCACAGGCAAAGTAAACCGCTTCTGTGATGTAGTTAATCATATCCGAGGGACAAAGGATGACCATATCCTGAATATCGCAGGAAGTGTACACCACCACTCACTGTAGTATTGTTTCTAATATTCAAAAACTTAAAGGATATTACTCTAAATATCTCACAGAGTGCACAAGCCCCCCGTGATATTGTTCCTAATAACTAGTGGATTACAGATGACATTACTCATGATGTGACTGGGGCTGTACGCCGGTCCTGGGATATTCTTTCTAATATCCAGAGAAGGAGAGGAAAGTGTTGCTGCCCATAGGGAAATACTCCGAATATGGCAAGAGGTGTATACCATGCTCTGATAGGGTCACTAATGTAAACAAGAAAACAATTGTATTGAATTAAACATTGCAAGGGGTGAAACACCTCTATGCTTTCAATTCTAATGTCAAGGGGGGTGAGGATGACATTCTTTTCAATATGGCAGAGGTGTAACTCGAGTTATTTTCTAATATATAAAAAATCAATAACATTATCATTTCTGTATGATATGGTCGCCAGTATCATATTACACCACATTTTCAAAATAGCTGGGCCCCAGCAGCTGTGTGCATAGCCGCCAAGCCAGGGGTTTCCTAAGCAACCAGGGTGGGTGCCTGGGACCTTCTATGGGCCCATTGGTGGGGGCTGTGGTCACAGCGCCCTAATCAGGTTGTCCCGAGGTAGCCATGGTGGGCCTGTGGGCTGTTATGGGCACTCTGGCTGAAGTTGTGTGTACAGCCTCTTAGCTAGGGTGTCCCTAAGCAGCCATGGTGGGCCTGGGGTCAACTACAGGCCCTCTGGGTGTGGTTCTAGGCAGAGTCACCTTGTCAGGGTGTCTGTAATCAGCAGGATGGGCCTGGGGGTTGCTAGGTGCTCTCTGGCAGGGCCTTGGACAAAGCCCCCTACCCAAGGGGTCCCTCAGACGTCAGGGTGGGCCTGGGGGCTTCTATCGGACCTCTGGTAGGGGCTGTGTTCACAACCTCATAGCCAGGGTGTCTTTAAGCAGCCATGGTGGTTCTGGGGGCTGCTACAAGGGGGGCTGTGGTAATAGCGTGCTGTGCATAGGTCTTTAGTTTGCACCTATTTCTACATGTGTACATAGTTTATATAGTGGGCACATATTTGTACACGTGTCCGTATGGTGTTATGATAGATATATATGTACATATGTGCACAATACATATGTACCTAATGCATATGTAATGTGTGCAATATGTACGCTTCTGTGATAGTACACAATATGTATATATTACTGTGATTATATATCTTATTGTCATATATATTTTATTACTGATATTTTAAGGCATGTGCATAGTGCACACATTATTTAGCTATGCATTGTGTACACATTATAGAAATATAAACGTAAGTATTTTGCAGATTATGTACATTTTTTGTACATGTGCATTGTGTACACATATGTACAGCAGAGTAAATGTACAGACTATACCTATTTTATACGTTTATTGCAATATGCCAATAAATGTACACATTATGAGTACAATCTGGGATATTATTTTTAGCATATTAGAAATTTCTCCGGTTATCAAAGTGGGTGTATACCCAAGTGTGTACATATTTTGTACGTGTACATATTGTGCATATTATGTACTCATGTACAGAATGTACATACTGTGCACACATATGTACACGTGCATATATTGTACATCTGTACATAATGGGTACATGATGTACATGTGTACACATATGACAATAAATGTAAATGTACATGTTTGCAATATGTACATTTATAGTGATATTTTACGTTTGTGATTATACATGCTGTTGAGATACGATACCATTTTTATATTACAATAAATATACATACTGTACACGTTATGTACCTATGCATTGTGTACACATTGTAGAAATATAAAGGAACATATTTTATAGATTATGTACATTTATTCTACTTGTGTATTGGGTACACATATGTACAGAAGAATAAATGTACAGATTTTACCTATTTTATACATTTATTGTGATATGCCAATAAATGTACACATTATGAGTACATTCTGGGATATTTCTTGTAGCATATTAGATTAAAATTACTTCCTATATGAAAGTTGGTATACACACCCATGTGTGTCCATTTTGTGATATCATCCATCATATCCTAAGTAGGTATTTCTCTCATTTTGAAAGCAAGTGTACACTCTGTGATTGTTCCAGTATCACAGGCAAAGTACAAGCCTTCTGTGATGTACTTCCTATTATCCTGGGACAAAAATGATTATACCCTGAATATCACAGGAAGTGTACCCCACCACTGTAGTATTGTTTCTAATATCCAAAAACGGAAAGGATATTACTCTAAGTATCTCATAAAGCGCACAAGACCCCCGTGATGTTGTTTTTAATAACTAGGGGATTACAGATGACATTACTCACGATATGACTGCGGTTGTTTGCCAGTCCTGTGATATTGTTTCTAATATCCAGAGAAGGAGAGGTGAATGTTTCTGCCCATAGGCAAATCCTCTGAATACGGCAAGAGGAGTACACCGTGCTGTGATATGGTCACTAATGTAAACAAGAAAACAATTATATTGAATTAAATATTGCAAGGTGTTAACCCCCCCTATGATTTTCATTCTAATTTCAAGGGGGGTGAGGAGGACATTTTTGTCAAAATGGCAGAGGTGTAACTACAGCTATTGCCTACTATGTAACAAAAAAGAATAAAATTATCATTTACATATGATATGGTTGCCAGTATCATATTACACCACATTTTCAAAATAGCTGGGCCCCAGCAGCTGTGGGCATAGCAGCCAAGCGAGGGTGTCCCTATGCAACCAGGTTGGGCATTGGGGCTGCTACAGGCCCTCTGGCGGTGGCTGTGGTAACAGCCACATAGCCAGAGGGTCCCTCAGCATCCAGGGAGGGCCTGGCGGCTGCTACTGACACTCTGGTAGGGGCTATGGGCACAGCCACCTAACCAGGGGGTCCCTACGTAGCCAGGGCGGGGCTGGGAGCTGCTACAGGCCCTTTGGCGGGAGGTGTGGGGATACCCTGCTCTTCACAGGTACACAGTTTGCACCTATTTCTACATGTGTAGATCGTTTACATAATGGGCACATATTTGTACACATGTACATATGTTATTATCACGATAAACATATATGTACATAATATGTGCATAATAAATATGTACTTCATACGTACCTAATATAAACAATATGTACTTTTTTGTGATATTATGTGATATCTACATATTATTGATTATATATCTTATTGTGATAATATGTATGTTACCACTGAAATTTTAAGAAATGTGCATAGAGTATACTTTGTGTACCTATGCATTGTGTACACATTATAGAAATAAATAGGTACATGTTTAACAGATTATGTACATTTTTTCTGCATGTGTATTTTGTACACATATGTACAACAGAGTAAATGTACAGACTATACCTATTTTATACATTTATTGTGATATGTCAATAAATGTACACATTATGAGTACATTCTGGGATATAATTTTTAGCATATTAGATAGAAATTACACCAGTGACCAAAGTGGGTTTACACCCAGGTGCACACATAGTTTATACATGTACATGTTGTGCATATTATGTACTCATGTACAGAATGTACATGTCTACATTATAAATACATAGGTGTACATAGCATACATATGTACATACTGTGCACACATATGTACACGTGCATATATTGTACATCTGTACATAATGGGTACATGATGTACATGCGTACACATCATATCACAATAAATGTAAATATACATGTTTGCAATATGTACGTTTATATTATGTATTACATTTATTGTGATTATATATGCTGTTGTGATATGATATCATTGACATTACAAATGTACATATTGTACACATTATGTACCTATGCATTGTGCAGATTATAGAAATATAAAGAAACATATTTTACAGATTATGTACATTTTATTTACTTGTGTATTGGGTACACATATGTACAGCAGAGTAAATGTACAGATTGTACCTATTTTATACATTTATTGTGATATACCAATAAATATACACATTATGAGTACATTCTGTGATATTACATTTAGAATATAAGATAGAAATTACTCTGGTTACCAAAGTGGGTGTAAACTTATGTGTGCACATACTTTGTACATGTACATACTGTGCATATTATGTACTTGTGTACAGAAGGTAAATACATTATATGTATGTATGTGTACATAGCGTACATATGTACATACTATGTACATATATCTACACGTGCATTTATTGTACATCCATACATAATGGGTCCATGCTGTATATGTAAACACATCATCATACCACAATAAATGTAAATGTACATAATGTGTGAAATACGTACATTTATATTATGTATTACATGTGTATTGTGATTGTATATGCTGTTCTGATATCATTGCGATATTACAAATGTACATATTGTACACATTATGTACATACCTATTGTGTACATATTATGTACACATAAATGTACATATTGTACAGACTATATATATTTATTGTACATCTGTATGGTGTACACATGTACATCACAGTCAACGTACATATGGTACATATTCTGTGCGTTGTTTGTAATATTTCAATAAGAGTACACTTATAATATATTCTGGGATATGATTTTTAGTATATTAGATAAAAATTACTTTCAATATCAAAGTGGGTATACACTTATGTGTGTCCATTTTGTGATATTATCCATCATATCCTGAGTAGGTATTTCTCTCATTGTGAAAGCAGGTTTACACTCTCAGATTGCTCCAATATCAAGGCAAACTAAAACTCGTCTGTGATATAGTTAATAATATCCTGAGGACAAAGGATGACCATACCCTGAATATCGCAGGAAGTGTACACCACCACTGTAGTATTGTTTCTAATGTTCAAAAACGGAAAGGATATTACTCCAAATATCTCAGAAAGCACACAAGCCCCCCGTGATATTGTTTCTAATAACTAGAGAATTACAGATGACATTACCCACGATGTGACTGGGGCTGTACTCTGGTCCTGGAATATTGTTCCTAATATCCAGAGAAGGAGAGGAAAATGTTGCTGCCCATAGGGAAATACTCTTAATACGGCAAGAGGTGTACACCATGCTTTGATATGGTCACTAATGTAAGCAAGAAAACAATTATATTGAATTAAGCATTGCAAGGAATGAAACTCCCCTATGATTTTAATTCTAATGTCAATGGGGGTGAGGATGACATTTTTGTCAATATGGCAGAGGTGTAACTGGAGCTATTGCCTAATATACAAAAAAACAGAATAAGATTATCATTTTTATATAATATGGTTGCCAGTATCATATTACACCTGATTTGCAAAATAGCTGGGCCTCAGCAGCTGTGGGCAGAGCCCACAAGCGAGGGGACCCCTAAGCAGCCAGGGTGGGCCTGGGGGCTGCTCTGGGTTTTTGGTGGGGTCTCTGAGCACACCGACCTAGCCAGGGGTCCCTGAGCAGCCATGGTTGACCTGGGGGCTGCTACGGGCACTCTGGCATGGGCTGTGGGCACAGACACCTAGTCAGGGGGTCCCTAAGCAGCCAGGGTGGGCATGGGGACTGTTACAGGCTTTCGAGCAGTGTTTGTGGGCACAGCCCAATTGCCAGGGGGTCTTTAAGCAGCCAGGCTGGGCCTGGGGGCTGCTACAAGGGGGGCTTTGGTAATAGTGTGCTGTGCACTGGTACATAGTTTGCACCTATTACTACATGTGTAAATAGTTTTAATATCAGGCATATATATGTACATGCGTACATATGGTGTTATCACGATAAATTTATATTTATATAATATGTGCAAAATACATATGTACCTAATGCATACCTAATGTGTACAATATGTACTTTTTTGTAATATTAGATAATATATATTACTGTGATTATATATCTTATTGTGATTAAATATATTTTATTACTAATATTTTAAGGAATGTACATATTGTACACATTATATACCTATGTATTGTGTACACAATATAGAAATATATAGGTACATATTTTACCGATTATGTACATTTTTTCTACATGTGTATTGTGTACACCTATGCACAGCAGAGTAAATGTACAGACTGTACCTATTTTATACATTTCTTGTGATATGCCAATAAATGTACACATTATGAGTACATTCTAAAATATAATTTTTACCATATTAGAAATTACTCCATTGACCAAAGTGGGTGTACACCCAGGTGTGTACATAGTTTATACGTGTACATACTGTGCATATTAGGTACTCATGTACAAAATGTACATGTCAACATTATATGTATTTACGTGTACATAGTGTACAAATGTACATACTGTGCACACATATGTACATGTGCATATTTTGTACATATGTACATAATGGGTATATGGTGTGCATGTGTACACACTGTGATACCACAATAAGTGTAAATGTACATGATGTGTGCAATATGTACATTTATATTATGTATTACTTGTGTATTGTGATTTTATATGCTGTTGTGATTATATATCATTGTAATATTACAATAAATGTACATATTGCACACATTACGTACATACCTATTGTGTACACATTATGTACCTGTAATTGCACATATTGTACAGATTATGTACATTTTTGGTACATCTGTATTGTGTACACATATGTACATAACACTCTATGTACATATGGTACGTATTCTGCACATTGATTGTAACATCTCAATAAGTGTACACATTATGAGTATATTGTAATATATGATTTTTAGTATATTAGATAAAAATTTCTTTCTATATCAAAGTGGGTATACACCCATGTGTGTCCATTTTTTGATATTATCCATCATATTTTAAGTAGGTATTACTCTCATTTTGAAAGCAAGTGTTCACTCTGTGATTGTTCCAATATCACAGGCAAAGTACAAGGCTTCTTTAATGTACTACCTAATATCCTGGGGACAAAAAATTATTATACCCTGAATATCACAGGAAGTGTACACCACCACTGTAGTATCATGTCTAATATCCAAAAACGGAAAAGATATTACTCCAAGTATCTGATAAAGCACACAAGACCCCCGTGATATTTTTTCTAACAACTAGGGGATTACAGATGACATTACTCACGATATGACTGGGGCTGTCCGCCGGTCCTGTGATATTGTTCCTAATATCCAGAGAACGAGAGAATAATGTTGCTGCCCATAGGCAAATCCTCTGAATACGGCAAGAGGAGTACACTGTGCTCTGATATGGTCACTAATGTAAACAAGAAAACAATTATATTGAATTTAACATTGCAAGGGGTGAAACCCCCTTATGATTTCAATTCTAATGTCCAGGGGTGTGAGGATGACATTTTTGTCAATATGGCAGAGGTGTAACTAGAACTATTGCCTAGTATATAAAAACCCAGAATAACATCATTTCCATATGATATGGTCGCCAGCATCATATTACACCACATTTTCAAAATAGTCAGGCACACGCCCTAGCCAGGCACAGCGCCCTAGCCAGGGGGTCCCTAAGCAGCCAGCGTCAGTCTGGGAGCTGTTACGGGCCCTCTGGCGGGGAATGTGGTTACAGCCCCCTAGCCAGGGGGTCTTTAAGCAGCCAGGGTGGGCCTTGGGGCTGCTACGAGGGGGGCTGTGGTAATAGCCTGTTCTGCACAGGTTCATAGTTTTAATAATGAACACATATTTGAATAAGTGTACACATGGTGTTATGATAAATATTATGTACATATGTGCACAATACATATAGACCTAATGCGTACCTACTGTGTACAATATGTACTTTTTTGTGATATTACATGATATATATATATTACTGTGATTATATGTGTTATTTTGATTATATATATTTTATCACTGATATTTTAAGGAATGTGCATAGTGTACACATTATGTACCTATACATTGTTTACACATTATAGAAATATGTAGGTACATATTTTACAGAGTATGTACATTTTTGTACATGTGCATTGTGTACACATATGTACAGCAGGGTAAATGTACAGATTGTACCTATTTTATACATTTATTGCAATATGCCAATAAATGTACACACTATTACTACATTCTGAATTATTATATTTTGTATATTAGATAGAAATTTCTCCGGTTACCAAAGTGGTTGTACACCCAGGTGTGTACATAGTTTATATGTGTACATATTGTGCATAGAATGTACTTGGGTACAGAAGGTACATATCTACATTATATGTACACATGTGTAGTGTACATATGTACATACTGTACCCACATATGTACACTTGCATATATTGTGCATCTGTACATAATGGGTACATGATGTACATGTTTACATATCATATCACAATAAATGTAAATGTACATAATGTTTGCAATATGTACATTTATATTGCTATTACATATTACATGTGCATTGTGGTTTTATATGCAGTTGTGATTATATAACATTGTGATATTACAATAAATGTACATATTGTACACATTATGTGCATACCCATTGTGTGCACATTTTGTACATATATTCGTACAAATGATACAGTTTATGTACATTTATTGTACATCTGTATTGTGTACATGTATGTACATCACAGTCAATGTACATATGTTACATATTCTGTACATTGAGTGTAATATCCCAATAAGTGTACACATTATGAGTTTTTTCTGGGTTATGACTTTTAGTATATTAGATAAAAATGACTTCCATTATCACAGTGGGTATATACCCATGTGTGTCCATTTTGTGATATTATCCATCATATCCTAAGTAGGTATTTCTCTCACAATGAAAGAAGGTGTACACTCTGTGATTGTTCCAATATTATAGGCAAAGTGCAATGCTTCTGTGATGTAGTTCCTAATATCCCAGGGACAAAGGATGAGTATACTCTTAATATCGCAGGAAGTGTACACCACCACTGTAGTATTGTTTCTAATATCCAGAAACTAAAAGAATATTACTCCAAATATCTCCAAAAGCACACAAGACCCCCGTTACATTGTTCTTAATAACTAGGGGATTACAGATGACATTGCTCACGATGTGACTGGCGTTGTAAGCCGGTCCTGTGATATTCTTTCTAATATCCAGATAAGGAGAGAAAAATGTTGCTGCCCATAGAGAAATACTCTGAATACTGCAAGAGGTGTACACCGTGCTCTGATATGGTCACTAATGTAAACAAGAAAACAATTATATTGAATTAAACATTGCAAGGGGTGAAACCCTCCTATGCTTTCAATTCTAATGTCAATGGGGTGAGGATGACATTTTTGTCAATATGCCAAATGTGTAACTAGAACTATTGCCCAATATGTAAAGAACCACAATAACATTATCATTTCTGTGTGATATGGTTGCCAGTATCATATTACACCACATTTTCAAAATAGCCGGGCCCCAGCAGCTGTGGGCACAGCGCCCTAGGCAGGGGGTCCCTAAGCAGCCAGTGTGGGCCTGGTAGCTGTTATGGGCCCTCTGGCGGGGGCTGTGGGTACAGCCCCCTAGCCAGGGGGTCTTTAAGCAGCCAGCGTGGGCATTGAGGCTGCTACGAGAGGAACTGTAGTAATAGCCTGCTGTGCATAGGTATGTAGTTTGCACCTATTTCTGCATGTGTACATTGTTTAAATAGTAGGCACATATTTGTATATGTGTACATACGGTGTTATCATGATACATATATATTTTCATAATATGTGCACTATACATATGTACCTAATACATACCTAATGTGTACAATACGTACTTTTTGGTGATATTACACGATATATATGTATTAGTGTGATTATATATCTTACTGTGATTTTATATATTTTATCACTGATATTTTAAGGAATGTGCATAGTGCACACATTATGTACCTATGCATTGTGTACACATTATAGAAATATATAGGTACATATTTTACAGATTATGTACATTTTTTGTACATGTGCATTGTGTACACCTATGTACAGCAGAGTACATCTACAGATTGTGCCTATTTAATACATTTATCACAATACGACAATAAATGTACACACTATGACTACATTCTGGGATTTTATATTTAGTATATTAGATAGAAATCTCTCCGGTTACCAAAGTGGTTATACACCTATATGTGTACCTAGTATATATGTGTACATATTGTACATATTGTGTACTCCTGTACAGAAGGTACATATCTACATTATATGAACATGTGTAGTGTACATATGTACATACTGTGCACACTTATGTACACGTGTATATACCGCAAATCTGCACGTGTGCATGATGTACATGTGTACATAGCGTAATATCACAATAAATGTAAATGTATATGTGTGCAATATGTACATTTATATTGATATTATGTATTATATGTGTATTGTGATTATATATGCTGTTGTGATTATATGAAATCATTGTAATATTACAATATATTTACATATTGTACACATTATGTACATACCTATTGTGCACACATTATGTACATATAAATGTACATATTGTACAGATTATGTACATTTTTTGTACATCTGTATTGTGTACACATATGAACATCACAGTCAATGTACATATGGTACATATTTTGTATGTTGATTGTAATATCCCAATAAGTGTACACATTATGAGTATATTCTGGGATATGATTCATAGTATATAAGAAAAAAGTTACTTCCGATATCAATGTGGGTATACTCGCATGTGTGTCCATTTTGCTGTACCTTCTATTAATCTTTGCCATTGAACATGATAGTGAGAGGTGGTTCTTTTCTCTAACAAGGTTTTCTGTTAATATAACTCAACTCTACTACCTTGTGGCCTCTGTATCTTCCATTGTAAATTGTAATTACCTATAAAAGAGAATATTTTGACATCACCTATCTACCTCTTGGATCCATCAGCCAGAGGCCTAAAATAAAAAAGACATTCACCCCACGAATGGTTATATAGTGGTTGACAACCCCACTTTCTTCTAGGTAAATAATATCCTCTCTTTAACAGTAGCTACTTACAAGATTTTTGCATAAAGAATGTGAATTTTTGACAGGAGGGGACTCAAGATGGTGCTGTGAGAACAACCCAGGATTGGAGCCCGCGTTGAATTCGCAAACGGTGAGTCAGTGCTGCATTTCCAGACTGATCTTTGTTGCCCACAGAACGGGGAAACTCCCAAGTATAAAAAGACACGAGACGCCAGGCAGTAGGTCTGCCTGTCGAAGCCGGCAGCCGGGGCGGCGGCTACGCCAGGCAGTAGGTCTGCCTGGCGAAGCCGGCAGCCGGGGCGGCGGCGACCGGTCCTACCCAGCAATCCCCACAGGGCGCGCTTGTCCGGGTGCCTTGTTGAACCGGCAACCTGAGACTTGAGAGGGCTGGACTTGAGACTGAACGAGACTTGCACAGTAGCCCAGCCCAGGGGATTGCAGGTACAGATCATTTGGGATACCCAGTGGGACGAACAAAACCGCGATTTCAAACTATCCCGGGCAGACGGTCCGAGACGCTCTGTGAAGGAGGGGCGTCCACCACTACGGAGGCAACCTGCCCCAACTGATATACACGCCCACTGCTGAGGCAGCCAGCCGTTGCCGAGGCAACCCGCCCCAACTGAGATACACGCCCACTGCTGACGCAGCCAGCCGTTGCCGAGGCAACCCGTCCCTACTGAGATACACGCCCACTGCTGACACAGCCTGCCGTTGCTGAGGCAACACGCTACAATGAAGAGACTCCACCGCAGGGCGTGGCGGAGACCACAGCAGAGCCGGCAGGAACAGCGCGAATCACACAACAGCAGGGCGAAGCCTCAGCAGCCAAACAGTGGCTAGTCTGCCTTTGAGCTGGGCAGGACACCTGATCGGACATCCAAAAATAAAGCCCAAACCCCTCAACACAGAGCATTTGAGAAAAAAAAAAGGGTTGTTTAATGAGCTGTGTTGCAGCAGAATCAAACATAGCAGCCTAACAGCCCTGAATGAACAACAGAGTGCACAGCTCAGCAATTAAACCCCTATAAAGTAAAAACTGTCTCCTCAAGCAGCTCCCTGACCCCTCTATATCCAAAAGACTGTCATTAGGCAGGCATCATCCTGGGACAAAGAGAGCAGAAAAAGAAACTGGTAGCATCCCTCGCTGTGCCACGGCTACTAGAGGTGCACCCCAGACAAGCAGGGTCTGGAGCGGACCTCAACAGTCATACAGCGAAGGGGCTAGACTGGTAGAAGGAAAACCAAGCAAGAGAAATACTTCATCATCAACATTCTGGGTGTCCACTCAGAGACCCAAACGAAAAGTCAGAAACTACGCAGACGACCAGCGGACAAATCCACAAAGATGAAAAGAAACCAGCACAAAAAGGAGGAAAACACCCAAAACCAGAACACATCGCCTCCTAGAAAGGACCAAGACTCCTCACCAGCAAGGGAACAAAGCTGGACGGAGAATGACTGTGACGAAATGACGGAATTAGACTTCAGAAGATGGATAATGAAAAACTTTTGTGAGCTAAAAGATCATGTATTAAATCAATGCAAAGAAACTAAGAACCTTGAAAAAAGATTTGAAAAAAGATTCGAGGAAATGATAAAAAGAATGGATACGTTAGAGAGGAATATGAATGAATTAAAGGAGCTGAAAAACACAATACGAGAACTTCGCAAAGCAAACGCAAGTTTCAATAGCCGAATTGACCAAGCAGAAGAAAGAATATCTGAAGTCGAAGACCAACTCAATGAAATAAAACGAGAAACCAAGATCAGAGAAAAAAGCGCAAAAAGGAATGAACAAAGTCTCCAAGAAATGTGGGACTATGTGAAAAGACCTAACCTACGTTTGATAGGTGTACCAGAAGGGGATGAAGAGAATGAATCCCAGCTGGAAAATACTCTTCAGGACATCATCCAGGAAAATTTCCCCCACCTAGCAAGACAAGCCAACACTCAATTGCAGGAAATACAGAGAACACCACAAAGATATTCCGCAAGAAGAGCAACCCCAAGGCACATAATCGTCAGATTCAACAGGGTTGAAATAAAGGAGAGAATACTAAGGGCAGCCAGAGAGAAAGGTCGGGTCACCCACAAAGGGAAGCCCATCAGACTCACAGCAGATCTCTCGGCAGAAACACTACAAGCCAGAAGAGAGTGGGGGCCAATATTCAACATTCTTAAAGAAAAGAACTTTCAACCCAGAATTTCATATCCAGCCAAACTGAGCTTCAGAAGTGAAGGAAGAATAAAATCCTTTGCGAACAAGCAAGTACTCAGAGATTTTGTCACCACCAGGCCTGCTTTACAAGAGCTCCTAAAAGAGGCACTACACATAGAAAGGATCAACCAGTACCAGCCATTCCAAAATAACACTGCATGCTAAAGAGCTTCAACATAATGAAGAATCTACAATAACTAACAGGCAAAACAGCCACTTAGCATCAGAATGGCAGTATCAAATTCACACATAACAATATTAACCCTAAATGTAAACGGACTAAATGCACCAATCAAAAGACACAGACTGGCAAATTGGATAAAAATCCAAAACCCATCAGTGTGCTGTATCCAGGAAACCCATCTCACATGCAAGGATACACAAAGGCTCAAAATAAAGGGATGGAGGAAGATTTACCAAGCTAATGGAAAGCAAAAAAAAAAGCAGGAGTTGCAATTCTCATCTCTGATAAAATAGACTTTAAAGTAACAAAGATCAAAAGAGACAAAGAAGGCCATTACATAATGGTAAAAGGATCGATACAACAAGAAGAGCTAACGATCCTAAACATATATGGACCCAACACAGGAGCACCCAGATACATAAGGCAAGTTCTTAATGACTTACAGAAGGACTTAGACTCCCACACAATAATAGTGGGAGACTTTAACACTCCACTGTCAATACTAGACAGATCAACCAGACAGAAAATCAACAAGGATACCCAGGGCTTGAACTCAGACCTGGAGCAAGCAAACCTGGTGGACATTTACAGAACTCTCCACCCCAAATCCACAGAATACACATTCTTCTCAGCACCACATCACACCTACTCTAAAATTGACCACATAATTGGAAGTAAAGCACTGCTCAACAAATGCAAAACAACTGAAATCATAACAAACAGCCTCTCAGACCATAGTGCAATCAAGTTAGAACTCAGAATTCAGAAACCGACCCAGAACCGCACAGCTTCATGGAAACTGAACAACTGGCTCTTGAATGTTGACTGGGTAAACAATGAAATGAAGGCAGAAATAAAGAAGTTCTTCGAAACCAATGAGAATGAAGACACAACGTGCCAGAACCTCTGGGACACATTTAAAGCAGTCTCTAGAGGAAAGTATATAGCAATAAGTGCCCATATGAGGAGAATGGAGAGATCCAAAATTGACACCCTATCATCAAAATTGAAAGAGCTAGAGGAGCAAGATCAAAAAAAACTCAAAACCCAGCAGAAGACAAGAAATTACTAAGATCAGAGCTGAGCTGAAGGAGATTGAGACACGAAAAACCCTTCAAAAAATCAATAAATCCAAGAGCTGGTTTTTTGAAAAGATCAACAAAATAGACAGACCACTAACCAGATTGATTAAAAAGAAAAGAGAGAACAACCAAATAGATGCAATAAAAAATGATAAAGGGGAAATCACCACAGATTCCACAGAAATTCAAACCATCATCAGAGAATATTACAAACAACTCTATGCACATAAACTAGTAAACCTGGAAGAAATGGATAAATTCCTGGACTCCTGTGTCCTCCCAAGCCTAAACCAGGAGGAAGCTGAAACTATGAATAGATCAATAACAAGGTCTGAAGTTGAGGCAGCAATTAAGAGCCTACCTCACAAAAAAAGCCCAGGTCCAGACGGGTTCACAGCCGAATTCTACCAGACACACAAGGAGGAGCTGGTACCATTCCTTCTAAAACTATTTCAAACAATCCAAAAAGAGGGAATCCTTCCCAAATCATTTTATGAGACCAACATCATCCTGATACCAAAACCCGGCAGAGACCCAACGAGAAAAGAAAACTTCAGGCCAATATCCATGATGAACATAGATGCAAAAATCTTCAATAAAATATTGGCAAGCCGATTGCAACAGCAAATCAAAAAACTTATTCATCATGATCAAGTAGGATTCATCCCAGGGATGCAAGGCTGGTTCAACATACGCAAGTCTATCAACGTAATTCACCACATAAACAGAACCAAAAACAAAAACCACATGATTATCTCAATTGACGCAGAGAAGGCATTTGACAAAATTCAACAGCCCTTTATGCTAAAAACACTCAATAAACTCGGTATCGATGGAACGTATCTCAAAGTAATAAAAGCTATTTATGACAAACCAACAGCCAATATCATACTGAATGGGCAAAAACTGGAAGCATTCCCTTTGAAATCTGGTACTAGACAAGGATGCCCTCTCTCACCACTCCTATTCAATATAGTACTGGAAGTTCTAGCCAGAGCAATCAGGCAAGAAAAAGAAATAAAGGGTATTCAAATAGGAAAGGTGGAAGCCAAATTGTCTCTATTTGCAGACGACATGATAGTATACCTAGAAGACCCCATCGCCTCAGCCCAAAAACTCCTGAAACTGATAAACAACTTCAGCAAAGTCTCAGGATATAAAATCAATGTGCAAAAATCACAAGCATTCGTCTACACCAATAACAGACTTAAAGAAAGCCAAATCAAGAGCGAACTGCCATTCGCAATTGCTACAAAAAGAATAAAATACCTTGGAATACAACTCACAAGGAACGTAAGGGACCTCTTCAAGGAGAACTACAAACCACTGCTCAACAAAATCAGAGAGGACACAAACAGATGGAGAAACATTCCATGTTCATGGTTAGGAAGAATTAATATCGTGAAAATGGCTATACTGCCCAAAGTAATTTACAGAATCAACGCTATCCCCATCAAGCTACCATTGACTTTCTTCACAGAACTGGAAAAAACCACCGTGAACTTCATATGGAACCAAAAGAGAGCCCACATAGCCAAGTCAATTCTAAGCAAAAAGAACACAGCGGGGGGCATCACACTACCGGATTTCAAACTATACTACAAGGCTACAGTAATCAAAACAGCATGGTACTGGTACCAAAACAGAGATATAGACCAATGGAACAAAACAGAGGCACCGGAGGCAACACAACATACATACAAATATACAATCTTTGATAAACCTGACAAAAACAAGCAATGGGGCAAGGATTCCATGTTTAACAAATGGTGTTGGGAAAACTGGCTAGCCATGTGCAGAAAGCAGAAACTGGACCCCTTCCTGACACCTTACACTAAAATTAACTCCAGATGGATTAAAGACTTAAACATAAGACTTGGCACCATAAAAACCCTAGAAGGAAATCTAGGCAAAACTATCCAGGACATAGGAGTAGGCAAGGACTTCATGAACAAAACACCAAGAGCATTGGCAACAAAAGCCAAAATAGACAAATGGGACCTAATGAAACTCCACAGCTTCTGCACGGCAAAAGAAACAGTCACTAGAGTGGATCGGCAACCAACAGAATGGGAAAAAATTTTCGCAGTCTACCCATCTGACAAAGGGCTGATATCCAGAATTTACAAACAACTCAAGCAGATTTACAGGAAAAAAACAAACAAGCCCATTCGAAAGTGGGCAAAGGATATGAACAGATACTTTACGAAAGAAGACATATATGAGGCCAACAATCATATGAAAAAATGCTCATCGTCACTGGTCATCAGAGAGATGCAAATCAAAACCACATTGAGATACCATCTCACGCCAGTTAGAATGGTGATCATTAAAAAATCTGGAGACAACAGATGCTGGAGAGGATGTGGAGAAAAAAAACACTTTTACACTGTTGGTGGGAGTGTAAATTAGTTCAACCGTTGTGGAAGACAGTGTGGCGATTCCTCAAGGCCTTAGAAATAGAAATTCCATTTGACCCAGCAATCCCATTACTGGGTATATATCCAAAAGACTATAAATCGTTCTACTATAAGGACACATGTACACGAATGTTCATTGCAGCACTGTTTACAATAGCAAAGACCTGGAATCAACCCAAATGCCCATTGATAATAGACTGGATTGGAAAAATGTGGCACATATACACCATGGAATATAATGCAGCAATCAGAAATGATGAGTTCGTGTCGTTTGTAGGGACATGGATGAATCTGGAAAACATCATCCTCAGCAAACTGACACAAGAACAGAAAATGAAACACCGCATATTCTCACTCATAGGTGGGTGATGAAAAATGAGAACACATGGACACAGAAAGGGGAGTACTAAACACTGGGGTCTATTGGGGAGAAAAGGGGAGGGCCAGTGGGAGGGGGAGGTAGGGAGGGATAGCCTGGGGAGAAATGCCAAATGTGGGTGAAGGGGAGAAGCAAAGCAAAGCACACTGCCATGTGTGTACCTACGCAACTGTCTTGCATGCTCTGCTCATGTACCCCAAAACCTATAATCCAATAAAAAATTAAAAAAAAAAAGAATGTGAATTTTTTATCAGTATCTAGTTTATTCTTACATAAATTTCTAAAATACTGAGAGAATATTCTGATCATTGGTTATGTACTATTTTAATTTAATTTTTTCCTCTCAAATTTTATCTTAACTGCATACTCTATCCTGTTCATAAGACTTCCCTATGATTAAATTTAGTAGGTAGTAAATTATCCTGAGCACACAGAATGGTTCTTTTTGTAATCAATTCTGAAACATCATTGAAAGAGCAAGGATATGGGAATTAGATTTATCTGGCTTTTATTTCTGGTACTTACTTGCTCTCTGACCTTGGGCAATTTATGTATTGCTCTGAGTCTCATCTTCTTCATCTGTAAAATGATCATAGTAATACCTAATTCATATGCAGCTTGGAAATGTGTAATTTAGTGATTTATATAAAGTTCCTGATATAATTTCTGACAAAATAATAGACACCCCACGAGAGATAACCATAACAATCAGAGTTTATATTCACATTAACTGGGATAAAATTGATCTGAAAAGACAGCATAAAAAAGCAGCCAAAAATTCACAAGCATATATTTCGCTTGCCTTTTTATACAGAGCTGGAAAATTTCTCATTATTATCTCATCCATTGCCTGCAGCACGATCCTTCCAAAACTCCTCCTAAGACCGTCTGCCAAGGTAGAACACACTGAACCGCATGTGACTCTGCCTTTTCTGACTATTTTTGCAAGATTTTTCTCATAGAGTATTATTAACAGAAAATGGGGCTGTTATCAAGGTGACTAGGAATGGTGCATTCTCAGTTCAGGCTCTGATGGAATGTCTACTTGATCTGGTGCAACTCCAGCTGTGCTCTTGGCTTTCCTCACTTTTGTGGTTCCGAGAATGCAAATATTCTCCCATGTCTTCCTTATTTTGTCTTTCTCCATGAGGTCTCATTCAAGTATAAACATTCCCTTCAATTTTCTCAACTCATTTTATACTGTCTGAATAACCTTGATAATTTTCCCTTTTCTAAAGCTATAGACCTTCTTTTTGTGTGTAAGAACAGATTACTCACAAATGTTTACTGTCCACTAAACATTTATGTGTAATCATTCCTTAATTCTACACACAAAATACCATCTCTACCAACATTTTACAACTATAGTCTTTCTATACAGAACTATGAAAGGAACTTGCTCTAAAGGAGAAACTTCCAGAGCTAAGCCAAGGGTCTGACAATTTTTTACTATATGTTATTCAGTAAAAATATTTTTCAGTTAACAGAGAAGAATGCCATGGACAAAATGGCAAAACAGAACTTTTCAGCACTTATTCCTTCACAGAAACATCAATTTGAACAGCCATCCGTGCATCAAAGTGTCTTCAAAAGAGACAAGGAATCCAGGTTAGACTCATAAGTGCCTGGATAAACAAACCTGTACATCTACACAGTGGAATATTATTCAGCAATGAAAGCAATAATCTTTGAATGTGGCTTTTGTTGCAGAAGAAAAGCACGTGAGCTATGAAGCCATTAAAAGACAGAGGAAACTCAAATACATACTACTAAGTGAAAGAAACCAATCTTAAATGACCACTTACTATATGAATCCAACTATATGACATTCTGGAAAAAGCAAAACTATAGAGACATCAAAACGTTCAGTGATTGCTGGGGGTTGAAAAGTGGGGAAGGATAAATGGGCAGAGCATAGAGGATGTTTAGGGCAATGAAACTACTCTGGGTGTTACTATAATGGTAGACACATGCCATTACACCCTTGTCAAAACTCACTGAATATACGACAGCAAGAATGGTCCCTAATGTCAATTATAAACTATGGGTGACTGTGATAAGTCAATGTTGGTTCATCCATTGTAACAAATGTACCTCTCTAGTGAGGAAGGCTGATAGTGGAGGAGGCTGTGCATTTGGGGAGGTGGGAATGTAGGAACTCTCTGTACTTTCCACTATGCCTCACTATTAACTTTAAACTGCTCTAAAAATAAAGCGCATTTTTAAAAAGATTGAGCTGTTGATATAAACCCAATGTCTACTTTGACGTCCAGAAATGTTTCTTTTAAAACGCTAATACACCACTTCCTGGAAGAAAATATTTGTTAACAAATTCTTTTCTAGAACAATTATTTTTGTGGGTGTTCCTGTCACAACTATACATAAAAATCAGAATATGCAGCAACATCTTGATACTCTAAAAACACAATACCAAAAACGTTAAGAAAATCATTTCTAAATTTGATCTAAGCCAGAATGTGGAGAAGCAAAAGGGAAGAAAATTATTTCTGTATAATGAGATTATAGGTTGTTTCTCCAAACTCCTCTACAGTTTTCAGTATTTTCCAACTTCTATCATGGAGATATATAAATATATAAGTAGATATGTAGATATATAGTCATTAGATATATATTTATATATAATAAATAAACAGATACCATTTTTATTTTTTATTATTATTATTATTTTTTTTTTTGAGATGGAGTTTCGCTCTTGTTTCCCAGACTGGAGTGCAATGGCGCGATCTTGGCTCATCACAACCTCCGCCTCCTGGGTTCAGGCAATTCTCCTGCCTCAGCCTCCTGAGTAGCTGGGATTACAGGCACGCGCCACCAAGCCCAGCTAATTTTTTGTATTTTTAGTAGAGACGGGGTTTCACCATGTTGACCAGGATGGTCTCAATCTCTTGACCTCGTGATCCACCCGCCTCGGCCTCCCAAAGTGCTGGGATTACAGGCTTGAGCCACCGCACCCGGCCTACAGATACCATTTTTAAAAGATATATTTATGTATTTTATATATTTATAAAATATATACATGTTCATATATCATCATGTTATCACCATTATGGATATAAAGGACATTAAAATAGTGAAAAGATTAAAATAAAATGTACCAAAATGGAAACAGTAATTTAACTCTGCCTAGCTTTATGTGATTAAACAAGGTATTTTTCAAATCTATTTTTCTTTGCTTTCTAGAGGCTTTATAATAAATCTATATTTTTATATTTAAAAGCCTAATTTTGGGAGAGGACTCAAGATGGCGCTGTGAGAACAACCCAGGATTGGAGCTCGCGTTGAATCCTCAAACGGTGAGTCAGAGCTGCATTTACAGACTGATCTTTGTTGCCCACAGAACGGGGAAACTCCCAAGTATAAAAAGACACGGGACGCCAAGCAGTAGGGCTGCCTGGTGAAGCCGGCAGCCGGGGCGGCGGCGGCAGGCCCTACCCAGCAATCCCCACAGGGCGTGCGTGTCCGGGTGCCCTGTTGAACCGGCAACCTGAGACTTGAGAGGGTTGGACTTGAGACTGAACGAGACTTGGACAGTAGCCCAGCCCAGGGGATTGCAGGGACAGATCGTTTGGGATACCCAGTGGGATGAAAAAAACCGCGATTTCGAACTATCCCGAGCAGATGGTCCGAGACGCTCTGTGGGGGAGGGGCGTCCACCACTACCGAGGCAACCCGCCCCAACTGAGATACACGCCCACTGCTGACGCAGCCAGCCGCTGCTGAGGCAACCCGCCCCAACTGAGATACACGCCCACTGCTGACACAGCCAGCTGTTGCTGAGGCAACCCGTCCCTACTGAGATACATGCCCACTGCTGACGCAGCCTGCCGTTGCTGAGGCAACACGCTACAATGAAGAGACTCTGCCGCAGGGCATGGCGGAGACCACAGCAGAGCCTGCAGGAACAGGGCAAATCACACAACAGCACGGCGGAGCCTCGGCAGCCAAACAGTGGCTAGTCTGCCTTCTAGCTGGGCAGGACACCTCATCGAACATCCAAAAATAAAGCCCAAACCCCTCAACACAGAGCATTTGAGAAAAAAAAAAGGGTTTTTTAATGAGCTCTGTTGCAGCAGAATCAAACATAGCAGCCTAACAGCCCTGAATGAACAACAGAGCGCACAGCTCAGCAATTAAGCCCGTATAAAGTACAAACTGTCTCCTCAAGCAGCTCCCTGACCCCTCTATATCCAAAAGACTGACATTAGGCGGGCATCATCCTGGGACAAAGATAGCAGAAAAAGAAACTGGTAGCATCCCTCGCTGTGTCACAGCTGCTACAGGTGCACCCCAGACAAGCAGGGTCTGGAGCGGACCTCAGCAGTCGTACAGCAAAGGGGCTGGACTGGTAGAAGGAAAACCAAGCAACAGAAATACTTCATCATCAACATTCCGGGTGTCCACTCAGAGACCCAATCGAAAAGTCAGCAACTACGCAAACGACCAGCAGACAAATCCACAAAGATGGGAAGAAACCAGCGCAAAAAGGAGGAAAACACCTGAAACCAGAACACCTCGCCTCCTAGAAAGGACCAAAACTCCTCACCAGCAAGGGAACAAAGCTGGACAAAGAATGACTGTGACGAAATGACAGAATTAGACTTCAGAAGGTGGATAATGAGAAACTTTTGTGAGCTAAAAGATCATGTATTAAATCAATGCAAAGAAACTAAGAACCTTGAAAAAAGATTCGAGGAAATGATAACAAGAATGGATAACTTAGAGAGGAATATGAATGAATTAAAGGAGCTGAAAAACACAATACGAGAACTTCGCGAAGCAAACACAAGTTTCAATAGCCGAATTGACCAAGCAGAAGAAAGAATATCTGAAGTCGAAGATCAACTCAATGAAATAAAACGAGAAACCAAGAACAGAGAAAAAAGTGCAAAAAGGAATGAACAAAGTCTCCAAGAAATGTGGGACTATGTGAAAAGACCTAACCTACGTTTGATAGGTGTACCAGAATGTGACGAAGAGAATGAATCCAAGCTGGAAAATACTCTTCAGGACATCATCCAGGAAAATTTCCCCCACCTAGCAAGACAGGCCAACACTCAATTGCAGGAAATACAGAGAACACCACAAATATATTCCGCAAGAAGAGCAACCCCAAGGCACATAATCGTCAGATTCAACAGGGTTAAAATAAAAGAGAGAATACTAAGGGCAGCCAGAGAGAAAGGTCGGGTCACCCACAAAGGGAAGCCCATCAGACTCACAGCAGATCTCTCGGCAGAAACACTACAAGCCAGAAGAGAGTGGGGGCCAATATTCAACATTCTTAAAGAAAAGAACTTTCAACCCAGAATTTCATATCCAGCCAAACTGAGCTTCAGAAGTGAAGGAAAAATAAAATCCTTTGCGAACAAGCAAGTACTCAGAGATTTTGTCACCACCAGGCCTGCTTTACAAGAGCTCCTAAAAGAGGCACTACACATAGAAAGGATCAACCAGTACCAGCCATTCCAAAATCACACTGAATGCTAAAGAGCTTCAACATAATGAAGAATCTACAACAACTAACGGGCAAAACAGCCACTTAGCATCAAAATGGCAGTATCAAATTCACACATAACAATATTAACCCTAAATGTAAACGGACTAAATGCACCAATCAAAAGACACAGACTGGCAGATTGGATAAAAATCCAAAACCCATCAGTGTGCTGTATCCAGGAAACCCATCTCACATGCAAGGATACACAAAGGCTCAAAATAAAGGGATGGAGGAAGATTTACCAAGCTAATGGAAAGCAAAAAAAAGCAGGAGTTGCAAATCTCATCTCTGATAAAATAGACTTTAAAGCAACAAAGATCAAAAGAGACAAGAAGGCCATTACATAATGGTATAAGGATCAATACAACAAGAAGAGCTAACGATCCTAAACATATATGGACCCAATGCAGGAGCACCCAGATACATAAGGCAAGTTCTTAATGACTTACAAAAGGACTTAGACTCCCACACAATAATAGTGGGAGACTTTAACACTCCACTGTCAATACTAGACAGATCAACCAGACAGAAAATCAACAAGGATATCCAGGGCTTGAACTCAGACCTGGAGCAAGCAAACCTGATAGACATTTACAGAACTCTCCACCCCAAATCCACAGAATACACATTCTTCTCAGCACCACATCACACCTACTCTAAAATTGACCACATAATTGGAAGTAAAGCACTGCTCAACAAATGCAAAACAACTGAAATCATAACAAACAGCCTCTCAGACCATAGTGCAATCAAGTTAGAACTCAGAATTCAGAAACAGACCCAGAACCGCACAGCTTCATGGAAACTGAACAACTGGCTCTTGAATGTTGACTGGGTAAACAACGAAATGAAGGCAGAAATTAAGAAGCTCTTCAAAACCAATGAGAACGAAGACACAACGTGCCAGAACCTCTGGGACACATTTAAAGCAGTCTCTAGAGGAAAGTATATAGCAATAAGTGCCCATATGAGGAGAATGGAGAGATCCAAAATTGACACCCTATCGTCAAAATTGAAAGAGCTAGAGGAGCAAGATCAAAAAAACTCAAAACCCAGCAGAAGACAAGAAATAACAAAGATCAGAGCTGAGCTGAAGGAGATTGAGACACGAAAAACCCTTCAAAAAATCAATAAATCCTAGAGCTGGTTTTTTGAAAAGATCAACAAAATAGACAGACCACTAGCCAGATTGATTAAAAAGAAAAGAGAGAACAACCAAATAGATGCAATAAAAAAATGATAAAGGGGAAATCACCACAGATTCCACAGAAATTCAAACCATCATCAGAGAATATTACAAACAACTCTATGCGCATAAACTAGTAAACCTGGAAGAAATGGATAAATTCCTGGACTCCTGTGTCCTCCCAAGCCTAAACCAGGAGGAAGCTGAAACTATGAATAGACCAATAACAAGGTCTGAAGTTGAGGCAGCAATTAAGAGCCTACCACCCAAACAAAAGCCCAGGTCCAGACGGGTTCACAGCCGAATTCTACCAGACACACAAGGAGGAGCTGGTACCATTCCTTCTAAAACTATTTCAAACAATCCAAAAAGAGGGAATCCTTCCCAAATCATTTTATGAGACCAACATCATCCTGATACCAAAACCCGGCAGAGACCCAACGAGAAAAGAAAACTTCAGGCCAATATCCATGATGAACATAGATGCAAAAATCTTCAATAAAATATTGGCAAGCCGATTGCAACAGCAAATCAAAAAACTTATTCATCATGATCAAGTAGGATTCATCCCAGGGATGCAAGGCTGGTTCAACATACGCAAGTCTATCAACGTAATTCACCACATAAACAGAACCAAAAACAAAAACCACATGATTATCTCAATTGACGCAGAGAACGCATTTGACAAAATTCAACAGCCCTTTATGCTAAAAACACTCAATAAACTCGGTATCCATGGAAAGTATCTCAAAGTAATAAAAGCTATTTATGACAAACCAACAGCCAATATCATACTGAATGGGCAAAAACTGGAAGCATTCCCTTTAAAATCTGGCACTGGACAAGGATGCCCTCTCTCACCACTCCTATTCAATATAGTACTGGAAGTTCTAGCCAGAGCAATCAGGCAAGAAAAAGAAATAAAGGGTATTCAAATAGGAAAGGTGGAAGCCAAATTGTCTCTATTTGCAGACAACATGATAGTATACCTAGAAGACCCCATTGCCTCAACCCAAAAACTCCTGAAACTGATAAGCAACTTCAGCAAAGTCTCAGGATATAAAATCAATGTGCAAAAATCACAAGCATTCGTCTACACCAATAACAGACTTAAAGAAAGCCAAATCAAGAGCGAACTGCCATTCGCAATTGCTACAAAAAGAATAAAATACCTTGGAATACAACTCACAAGGAATGTAAGGGACCTCTTCAAGGAGAACTACAAACCACTGCTCAACGAAATCAGAGAGGACACAAACAGATGGAGAAACATTCCATGTTCATGGTTAGGAAGAATTAACATCGTGAAAATGGCTATACTGCCCAAAGTAATTTACAGAATCAACGCTATCCCCATCAAGCTACCATTGACTTTCTTCACAGAACTGGAAAAAACCACCATGAACTTCATATGGAACCAAAAGAGAGCCCGCATAGCCAAGTCAATTCTAAGCAAAAAGAACACAGCGGGGGACATCACACTACCGGATTTCAAACTATACTACAAGGCTACAGTAATCAAAACAGCATGGTACTGGTACCAAAACAGAGATATAGACCAATGGAACAAAACAGAGGCACCAGAGGCAACACAACATACATACAACCATACAATCTTTGATAAACCTGACAAAAACAAGCAATGGGGAAAGGATTCCATGTTTAACAAATGGTGTTGGGAAAACTGGCTAGCCATGTGCAGAAAGCAGAAACTGGACCCCTTCCTGACACCTTACACTAAAATTAACTCCAGATGGATTAAAGACTTAAACATAAGACCTGGCACCATAAAAACTCTAGAAGGAAATCTAGGCAAAACCATCCAGGACATAGGAGTAGGCAAGGACTTCATGAACAAAACACCAAAAGCATTGGCAACAAAAGCCAAAATAGACAAATGGGACCTAATCAAACTCCACATCTTCTGCACAGCAAAAGAAACAGTCACTAGAGTGGATCGGCAGCCAACAGAATGGGAAAAAATTTTTGCAGTTTACCCATCTGACAAAGGGCTGATATCCAGAATTTACAAACAACTCAAACAGATTTACAGGAAAAAAAACAAACAAGCCCATTCAAAAGTGGGCAAAGGATATGAAAAGACACTTTACGAAAGAAGACATATATGAGGCCAACAATCATATGAAAAAATGCTCATCGCCACTGGTCATCAGAGAGATGCAAATCAAACCACATTGAGATACCATCTCACGCCAGTTAGAATGGCGATCATTAAAAAATCTGGAGACAACAGATGCTGGAGAGGATGTGGAGGAAAAGGAACACTTCTACACTGTTGGTGGGAGTGTAAATTAGTTCAACCATTGTGGAAGACAGTGTGGTGATTCCTCAAGGCCTTAGAAATAGAAATTCCATTTGACCCAGCAATCCCATTACTGGGTATATATCCAAAAGACTATCAATCGTTCTACTATAAGGACACATGTACACGAATGTTCATTGCAGCACTGTTTACAATAGCAAAGACCTGGAATCAACCCAAATGCCCATTGATAATAGACTGGATTGGAAAAATGTGGCACATATACATCATGGAATACTATGCAGCAATCAGAAATGATGAGTTTGTGTCGTTTGTAGGGACATGAATGAATCTGGAAAACATCATCCTCAGCAAACTGACACAAGAACAGAAAATGAAACACCGCATATTCTCACTCATAGGTGGGTGATGAAAAATGAGAACACATGGACACAGAAAGGCGAGTACTAAACACTGGGGTCTATTGGGGAGAAAAGGGGAGGGCCAGTGGGAGGGGGAGGTGGGGAGGGATAGCCTGAGGAGAAATGCCAAATGTGGGTGAAGGGGAGAAGAAAAGCAAAGCACACTGCCATGTGTGTACCTACGCAACTGTCTTGCATGCTCTGCTCATGTACCCCAAAACCTATAATCCAATAAAAAAATTATAAATAAAAATAAAAAATAAAAGCCTAATTTTTATTAAACAAATAAAAATTCAGCAACACTGTCTTTAGACCATTTTTTAAATAAACTTGAGCATGAAGAAAATGTTATGACTATGGTGGTGAGCATTTTGAAAGATTAGCAGAAGCAGGGATAATGTGACATTTAGCTGATCTTTCAAGGGAAGCTAGACAAATGACACTTTTTGAAAAGAAAACAGTAACTAGTGTTGAAACATGGTATTGCCAGTATGATTAAGAAGGAAAGTGTGAACTTCTGTGCAAAATCCTAACATTACCAAACGTAAGAAGGCAAATACTTCAACAACAGAAATGAAAAATATCTTGATTCATTTATTTAACACTTTTTTAGAGTTTAATCCCAAAAAGTCTATTTTGAAGAAAAGAAAAAATCTTACTCGTGTATATTACCCTTTGCAGTGAACTAGCCAAATAACTCTATCCAAGGTACGTTGAATACCGAGCATGCTGGAAACATTTTTATTTACATCATCTCTAATCCCTACAACAATAGTGCAAGGAAAGGTTTAACATCTTCTTTTTACAGAGAGGAAAGCTGAGGCTCAAAGAGGTATAGTAGCTCGTTTAACATCACACATCTAATACGTGGTGGAGGTGGGACCTATACTTACATCTGTCAGACCTTAAAGTCTGTGTTCTTCTTTCTACGTCTCTGCCTCAGTCCAACAATTGGGATCTTTGCCGTGATGCCTCACGAGTTCACGAGGCACTTTTCAGGAAGTTTTTGACTCAGACTTTATCACTCAGCAAGATACCTCAACTAATTTACAAAATGTGACTTGAAAAGCAGGTTGTAATTCCAAAAGCAAAAATCCAACCACAAAAGATAAAGTCTTAATCAGTAGAGCTTTACAGAAGGAAGTAATGTAGGTAGTAAGGGCACTTTCGGAAATGTCTGGAATCAGAGGAGTCGATGTATCACCTGTTAGAAATTGTACTCGCTTGGTAGCAAAATTTTCCTTGTGTTCACTTAAAATAATAGTCTTGTTGTTTTCAAACCAACACACAGTCAGAGGGTGACTTGGATGTTTACTTTTTATTCTCTTTGCCTTCTTGTTTTAAGAATGGATTTTTCCTAAATTCTAATTATTATTGTAACTTACATAAGTGCAGCCGATTTTGCTTTTAAGGATAAAACTACATTTAAGTAGCTTTGTCTGGATTATCAAAACCAGGCCCTGAAGAAGTGAGTTCCTAAAGGGAAGGAATTTTGCTTATGTCTATATCTCAGTTGTGTTAAACAGAATAACTGGCGCAAATTAGCAAATGATGCACTGAGGAATCATAGAACAAAAGACTTTATGAAGAACTAAGTTTCAGATTCAGGGTGACCCTAAGGAGCTAGTGTACCAGAGGATGGTATGCCTTCTGCAATCACAAAAGCAGCATTCAGTCTGATCTGGGCTCTAAGAAGTGCTCCTTGAGACCTGAAATTTTATCCTAACACTGCCACTAACAGATTAAGTCAGAAAGAGTTCACTTCCCAGAGCTTTCGATTTCTGGTTTCCAAATCAGCACAATGAGAAACTGAAAAGAAGGAAAGAGGAAAAAAAGAGAGGGTCAGAGATCCCTTCTGCTTGTACAATGCCATGATTTGGACAAAGGGTTTGGGCAACCATGGCCCATCCACCAATTCCTGCCTGTCGTCTCTTGTCATACAGCTCATGAGCCACGAATGTGAAAGAATTCAAAAAAGTAACAATATTTTGGGACATGTCAACAATTATATAAAATGTAATTTTCAGTTCTCATAAAAGTACTTTGGAACTCAGCCCCACTCCTTTATTACCCATTTCTATGGCTGCTTTCACACCACAACCACAGAGATGAGTAGCTGTGACAGAGACCATATGGGCTGCCAGGCCTAAAATGTTTACTGCCTTGACCTTTCCAGAAAAAAAAAAAAGGATTGCTGATCTTTTACACAGACAATCAAGCAAGCGATCACCTGAGAACATTAAAATCTGTGTCTAGGACAAATGGGGCCTATATAAACTAGGGAATAATCTTCCCCACTAATTATGCAAGAACATTCACCCTTGAGAGAGCAGGCTACATGGCTTGGCAGCACTACTGCCACCAGTCCAGACTTCCCCTCACCTGTGCCCTATAAGTGACCAGCATTTCTAGGCATCCGTGGAGCAGTCGGGTGCATTCTCATGGCTAACCCCACACCTTCCCTTCCTCCTGCTTCCTCACATTCTATTTTCTGAGTGGTTGTCAAAGGAACGCTGAATTTTGCTGTCACTTTTTCAGACCCCAAAAGCCACTTATGACAGTCTTGGTACCAGGAAGCATTCTGAGCTCCTATCTCATCACCACAACCGCCTGCTTCTCGCTTAGTCCAGACGAGCTTGCCACAGTGCACTTGCTTTTTAATCGCTCTCTCTCTTCTTGCCTTCACCTCCTCTCCCTCCCTCTCTCCCTGGCTCTTTCTGTCACACGGGTGTGTGCACATACACAAGCTCCGATTAGATAAAAGAAGAAACACTTTTTAAGTTTCTTTCTAGGCCTAATAGAAAATTCATTTTTTTACGAAAACAGAGCAGTTTTTTTCCATTGCAAAAGTGTGGGTGTCCTTCCTTTTGGAGAGTAACAATCATTTTCTACATGGCCTTCTGACACATTGCATGTTGTACATATGTGTGTGTGCACATGTGCATATGAGTGTTAGAGTATGTGTGTGTAGCAGGGATGAAGGAGATGAAGGAGAGTGTGTATGTGCATGTTGGTTCATATGAGTGTGAATGTGTGCATGCACGTGTCTGTGTGTGTGCAAGTGTATGAGCATGCTTGTATTTGCATATGAAAATGTGCATGTGAGAGAGAAAGAAAGAGTGCGTGTATATGTGAATGTGTATGTGTGTGTATAGCAGGGAAGAAGGGGATGAAGGAGAGTATGCTAAAAAGAGAACACCTCAGAACAGTCAAATACAAGATTCCATATCAACATCATATCTTGTTAAAATACAGGATTCCCAAGTCAGTCACCTTCAAGCTGGAAGCCTGGAGTGTAAAAAGAGTGGGTGTTCTTCTCTGACAACCTATTGTCTAAGACAATTTTATGATCAAAAATATATTCGAATAAAAGTACCTGAAAAAAGTACATAAAGAGAATATAGCAAAATGTTAACAATGGTTTTCTTTGGGTGAGAGGAAGAAGAGGCAGGTTGTGATTGATCTGTCTCTTTTAGTTCAACTATTCTGCATTCCTCACTTTTAAATTTTGGATATTAAGCTGGAGAGAAAGAACATGAATATAAAGATGAATTCGCTGAATGGAGCAACGAATGCTGAGTTAGCCAAAAATGTATGGCTACCTTCTATATCTAATTATCTGAGGGCAAATCAGAAAACACCACTTTCAGAAATTTTTTTTTTTTTTTAGAAATGAAGTTTCGCTCTTGTTGCCCAAGCTGGAGTGCAATGGCACAATCTCGGCTCACCGCAGCCTCCGCCTTTTGGGTTCAGGCAATTCTCCTTCCTCAGCCTTCTGAGTAGCTGGGATTACAGGCACGCGCCACCATGCCCAGCTAATTTTTTTTGTATTTTTAGCAGAGACAGGGTTTCACAATGTTGACCAGGATGGTCTCGATCTCTTGATCTTGTGATCCACCCACCTCGGCCTCCCAAAGTGCTGGGATTACAGGCTTGAGTCACCGCGCCCAGCCAGAAATTTTTTAATATGTGTTTTACGTTATTTTCCCTTTCAGCCTAAGGACTAAAAATTGAACACAACTGGATCTGCGCCATTGCCTCAAAGATTCTTAGCCTAGTTCAAGATCCATTGTCTGGACACTCCTGCTTTTTAGACAGAAAACAGGGCTAAATTCCTATTGACTTCCAAATACACAGACCCACAGATTTGTCACAGTAGCCTCTCTCTCTCACCCTGTCTCTGTCCGTCTGAGTCTCTCTTTCTTTCTCTTTCTCTTCCCTCACATCATCCCCAAATCAGAATGCATATATAAAAATTTGATTAACTGAAACATAGAATGATTAAGATTTTACTACAAGAGAAATACACAGACTTCAGCTAAGATGTTTGGTTGAATACCTGCATATGACTTCACTCCATCATTAAACCACATTAATATGGGATGATTAAAAATAAATAAACCAACAAAGATAAAAAGAAAATAAAGACAATCCCTTCAGCATATAGAAAACTGGCAAGCAGAAGCTGTCAGTGACACCTGACAGTGGACCCAGGGATGCTAAATCCCAAGCCAGTGGCAGGAAGGCAACCAGGATCCCCAAGGGTTCAAGAGTTGGCAGCTAAATTTACCTAGGGAATTTATGTTTCAGTAGTAGCTAGATCCCAGATCCTCTCCCTAGAATGGGTGACTGCATCCCACGGTGGTGGCAGGGTGGAGGTTTCCTCTCTATAGGGTAAAATTTCGTGTCTCTAGGCAGGAGCTCTCTAGACACAAGTGCTTAAATGTACACACTGAACACTGAGATCCTCCAGGTTTTCCTACCACTTAGTTCCAATGAGGGTGGCAGATACTTGGTCAGAAGTTAAGATGATTTTTCTCTAGAGAGAATCTCTCTTGCTCAAGAAGAAAAGGTCTGACCCAGCAAGACCACCGCCCACAAAATGTTACAATCACAGAACTTCCATCAGCTTTTAGCTTTTCAGTGCTCCATTTTTTTCTAACAGACACAGACAGCTAAGGGTCACCAGGCATCTGAGCAAAGCTTCTAACATGAATGGCCGAGACCAGAGCAAGAAGACACATAAATGCAGCCTGAATGAGGACTGTGCTAGGAGATAAGACCTTCTGAAACCCATATGAATGTTCTCGAAGAGATAAAAGTGTTACCATTTACATGAAACAAGAACCAAATTTAAAGAAAAAGTAAACGCTTAGAAATTAAAAATATGACAGCAGAACTTGTGAAAAATTCTTGTTAGAATAGTAAGACAACAAATTTGAGTAGATGAACCTTATGTCTTCCAGAAATAGCGATAAGAAAAAAGTTGAATTCCGGAAGACAATTTGAACAGGTTCAACACTAAAATGATCAGAATTCCAAAGTTAGAAATAGAGACAGACAGAGAGAAAAAAGAACAGACACACGCAGCAAATAAGAAAGAGAGAGATAAACCCTAACACAGTAATTGCTGGAGACTACAACACCCAACTTTCAGCACTGGACAGATCTTCCAGACAGAAAACCAACCAATCAACATGAAATTTAATCTTTACTACAAACCAAATGGAACTGATATTCAAGGAACATTTCATCCAATGACTGCCGAATACACATTTTTCAACTCAACACATAGATCATTCATAAGTATAGAAGATACCTTAGGTCACAAAGCAAATGCAATCACATTTGAAATCAGGACTAAGAAATTCATTCAAAACCATACACTTACATGGAAACTGAGTAACTTGCTCCTGAATGACCCCTGGGTAAATAATGACATTAAGGCAGAAATCAAGAAGTTTAAGAAGTTCTTTGAAAGTAATGAGAACAAAGATACAACTTACCAGAGTTTCTGGGATGTAGCTAGTCAAGTAGTGTTGAGAGAAATTTATAGTACTAAATGCTCACATCAAGAAGTGAGAACTCGGGACAGCTGCGGTGACTCACTCTTGTAATCCCAGCACTTTTGGAGGCCAAGGCGGGCAGATTACAAGGTCAGGAGTTTGAGACCAGCCTGACCAACATGGTGAAACCCCATTCTACTAAAAATACAAAAGTTAGCTGGTGTTGTGGCACATACCTGTAATCCCAGGTACTCAGGAGGCTGAGGCAGGAGAACTGCTTGAACCCAAAAGATAAATGTTGCAGTGAGCCCATATCACACCACTGCACTCCAGCCTGGTTGAGAGAACAACACTCCATCTCAAAAACAAAATTGAGATCTCAAGTTAACTACCCAACATCACAATTAAAAGAATTAGAAATCCAAGAGCAAAGAACACCCTCAAAGCTATGCTGAATGGGAGTGGGGAGAGAGGGCATCTTTATCTTGTGCCAATTTTTAAGGGGAATGATTTTCAGCTTTTGTCCATTCAGTATAATGCTGGATGTGGGTTTGTCATATGTGGCTCTTACTATTTTGAGGTATGTTCCTTCAATACCTGGTTTATTGAGAGTTTTTAACACACATGAAAGTTGAATTTTATCAAAAGCTGTTTTTGCATCCATTGAGATAATCATGTGGGTAATTTTTTTCTTTAGTTCTGTTTATGTGACGATGACATTTATCAATTTGCATATGTTAAACCAAACTTGCATCTCAGGGAGTGTGGTTGTGACCAGGAATTTATCAGTTTCTTCTAGATTTCTCAATTTTTTCAGGTTCAGTGGCTCACATCTGCAATCCCAGAACTTTGGGAGGTCAAGGTGGGTTGATCACCTGAGATTGGGAGTTCAAGACCAGCTGGATCAACATGGAGAAACCCCATGTCTACTAAAAATACAAAATTAACCAGACATAGTGGCACATGCATGTAATCCCAGCTACTCATGAAGCTGAGGCAGGAGAATCACTTGAACTCAGGAGGCAGAGGTTGCAGTAAGCCGAGATCTCACCATTGTCCTCCAGCCTGAGCAACAAGCACAAAACTCCATCTCAAAATTAAAGAAAAAGAAGTGCCTACAGTTGTACCTAATATTCTCTGAGGGTGGTTTGTATTTCTGTGGGGTCAGTGGTAATATTGCCCTTATTCTTTTGGATGGTGGTTATTTGAATCTCCTCCTTTTCTCCTTCATTGGTCTAGCTTCAAGTTTATTATTTTTTAACCAGTATGATTTTAATAGACCAGTAACTGGGTAGTAAATTGAAACATACAGAGTGCCATCTCCAAGAGCCGTCATGATTTCATTTGGGTTCTTGAAATATGTTAAGAAGTAGGTTGAGTTTTATTATTTTTGTCAGAAAACCAGCTTTTGAAAAATTTCTGTGGAACCAAAAACAGCCAAGGCAATCCTAAGCAAAAAGAGCAAAGCTAGAAGCGACATGCTACCAGACTTCAAACTGCATTACAGGGCTACAGGAAACAACAGCATAGTACTGGTACAAAAACAAACACATAGACTAATGGAACAGAATAGAGAATCCAGAAACAAAACCAAGCTTCTACAACTATCTGATCTTTGGCAAACTTAACAAAAACAAGCAAGGGGGAAAAGATTCTCCCTATTCAATAAACGATGCCAGAATAACTGAATAGCCATATGCAAAAGACTGAAACTAGACCCCTTCTTTACATTACATACAAAAATTTGCTCAAGATAGATTAAACACTGATATGTAAAACCAAAAACTATAAAAGCTCTGCAAGACACGAGACAATGCCATTCAGGACATAAGCACAGGCAAAGATTTCATCATGAACATGCCAAAAGTAAAGGTAACAAAAGCAAAATTGAAAACTGGGGTCAAATTAAAATGAGAAACTTTCACATAGCAAAATAAACTATCAACAGAGAAAACTGACGACTTACAGAATGTGAGAAAATGTTTGTAAACTGTGCATTCCACAAAAATCTAATATCAAACATCGGTAGGGAAATTAAATTTACAAGAGGAAAACAAACAACCCATAAAAAGGTGGGCAAAGAACATAAACAGACACTTTTCAAAACAAGACATATATGCAACAAGCAATTATATTAAAAAAGATCAATGTCACTGATTAGAGAAATGCAAATGAAAATTATAATGAGATACCATCTCACACCAGTCATAATGGCAATTATTAAAGTCAAAAAGAAACACATACTGGCAAGGTTAGAGAGAAAAACAACACTTACACACTGTATGCGGGAATGCAAATTAGTTCTGCCATTGTGAAAAAGTGTCATGATTCCTCAAAGACCTAAAGAGTGAAACACCATTTGATTCAGCAAACCTAGTAATGGGTTACTAGGTATGTACCCAAAGGAATATAAATCCTTCTGTTATAGAGACATGTGCACGCATATGTCCATGGCAGCACTGTTCACAATAGCAAAAATATGGAATCAAGCTAAATGCCCATCAATGGTAGACTGGATAAAGAAAATGTGGTACATATACACCAAAAAACACTAGGCAGCCACAAAAGAATGCGATCATGTTCTCTTCAGGTATATAGATGGAGCTGGAGACTATTATTCTTAGCAAACTAATGCAGGAACACAAAATCCAAATACCAGATATTTTCACTTGCAAGTGGGAGCTAAATGATGAGAACACAGGGACATACAACAGGCAGAAGAACAACACACACTAGAGCCTTTCAGAGAGTGAAGAATGAGAGAAGGAAGAAGATCAGGAAAAACAACTAAATGGGACTAGGCTTAATACCGGAGTAATGAAATGATCTGTACAACAAACCTCATGACAGATTTTACCTAAATAACAAACCTGTGCTTGATCCTTTGAACTTAAATAAAAGTTAAAAAAAAAAAAAAAAAAGGCAACTTCTCAAGTTGAATAACATAACCTCCTAGGTTTAAACACATGAACACGAACTCACACCAAGGAACATTGTCTTGAAAATCTGCAATATATGACAAAGGAAAACAGCTCTCCTAAGTTTTCAGAAAAGTTTTTTAAAAAACAGTATTTACAAAGAATGAAAAATCAGAATGATTTCAGGCTTCTCAACAGCACTACGAGAAGCTGGGAAATAATGGAGTAGTATCTTTAAAACTTGAATGGGAAATTATTTTCAATCAAAAATTCTATGCCCCACCAGTCATGTAAGTGTAAGAAGAAATAAAGTCATATTTCAGAACAATTTGCTTCAGTGTATCCTTGCTTGAATAAGTTACTGGAGGATACAGTCCACAGACAAGAGATTCAGGGCACGGGGCAGTGCAAAACAACAGAGTGGGTTTGTATTTGTATTTAAAAGACAGCAGCATTTGAGAGTTAGGGAATACTGGAGGAGGAGTTTTCTCCAGCATCCCTGGAGCCCACACCTCTCATTTCCACATTCCTATGTCCCATTGCTGCCCATGAATTCTGATCACCTATTCCTTTGATAGGGGTATTTCTCTCACTGATTAGCTGTAGTCAAGTGGCTCTTTCTTGGGCTACAGGAGGAAATCTATTGCTTTTCATTAAACATCAATTTGATTAACCTAGGCTTAAGGTCAGCATTATGCCATCAGCTGTACGTTCTTGGGAAGACATCTACTCACAAACTGGTTACAGAACGTGGCCCTCCTACCTCTGACTTGTGTGATTCTAAGCAAGCTATTTAGCACCCTCTCATCTGTGAAACAAACATAAAGTTCTTATCTTGGGCTCCACAAACAGAAAGTGTTGAACAAGAACAGTTTCTTCTCCTCCAAGGCCAGACCATATGGAGGACCCTAAGACAGCCACAGCTTTGGTCAGTAGGACAAACACAAGTTTCAAATTGCACCATTAAAGCTGTGGCCAAAAGTTTGCTCTGCCTCTGAGTCACTCACTGTCATAAGGCTCTACCAGTTCCCATTCCAGATAGGAAGTGGGCTTTTGTTGGTTTTTGTTGTGTTTTTTAAGAGATGGAGTCACCCAGGCTGGAGTACAGTGGCATGACCATAGCTCACTGCAGCCCCAAACTCCTGAGCTCAAGTGACCTTTCTGCCATGGCCTCCTGACAGAATCTGGGCCAACAGGGCAGCAGGTATGCATCCCCACACCCAGTAATTTTTTTTTTTTTTGAGAGATGGGGTACCGCTATGTTGCCCAGACTGCTCTCAAATTCCTGGCCTGAAGCAATTTTCCCGTATTAGCCTCCTAAATTTCTAGGATTACAGGTGTGAGCCACTGTGCCCAACAGGTGTTCTAAATGCAATTTCCACACTGCTATTCTGAAGAAGGGCAAGAAGCAAAGAGACCCTCCTTGAAACATAAAAAATAAAAGCATTCACTATTAAGTGGAGGCAGAGTTGATGATCAGCCAAAACTACTTCAACTGTAATCCAGAAGTCCCATTGATACAGGAGTTCTAAAGAAATTATTTAGTCAGAGATTGAGGGTAAGGAAGTCTTTGGTAAGGTTTCCCTTTGAATAAAAAGCAGCCCCAAAACCATTTCTAACAAAGAGCGGCCTGTAAAATCGAGCTGCAGATATAGACAAGCAAGCTAGAAGCTTGCACAGGTGAATGCCAGCAGCTGTAACAATAGAAGGCTACCTGGGTGCCAGGCATGCTCAACCTGACGGCTCCATCTTCCTTTTTGTTTATCAACCACAAGTGCAATAAGGGACAGACAACATGCATTGGCCAAGTAGAAAACCTATATGCATAAGAAGATTCGGGTGGATAGCCAGCTTCTTCACGAGCTATGTAAAGCTCTCACCTGGTCCAACCCATATTTGGACCCTATGTAAATCAAACACCACCTCCTCAACAAGTCCATAAAACCTTATGCAGTTCACCAGAAAACCAGAAAACACACTCAGAAACCCCTCTCTCTCTGCAGAAGAGAGAGATGTTCTCTTTTCTTCTTTTGCCTGTAAAACCTCCATTCTTAACCTCACTCCGTGTGTATTCACGTCCTTGATTTTCTTGACATGAGGCAATGTACCTTGGGTATTACCTCAGATGGACAATGCTGCTTCATCATAGTTCTGTTTTGTTCAGGTTGTAGGACAAACGGCCCCTTTCCTCTGCAACCCCAGCTCAACCTTACTCAGGCCTCCTTCCAGCAGAATCACAGAGCCAAATGAAACCCCTTAAGTCTTCTTTTAAATGGGCAGCCGCTCCAAAGAAAGCAGCATGATGAGTTTCAGGTGGCCCGGGGTGGGGGCAGTGCTACTCTGGCTTCTCCGTGCTCAGTCCCTCTCATTTCAAAAGCGCACCACGTGGAGCAATAGAACACCTGCTCATCTGAGTTTTAAAAATAGTGGGAGGAAAAGTGCTGTCTTCATGCTTATTTCCCTGGCAGAGGGGAGGTCATAAAACACTAATTTCTAAGCAGTGGACCAGAGTTTTACTGATCTCTTCTGTTACTTACTCATGTTTACCCAGAGAAACCACATCACAAATCTGAGTCTCCTCTGGCAAGAGAAGGAATAGGATTCATGATTCTCTCAGCCCCCTCTCCACAGTAGAGTTCTGACTCCACTTCTAAAATACTTTTCTGCAAGCCTCTGTACCTCATAAATGTTTTACTATACTCGAGACAGCAAAGGGAAGCACAGATTAGCTACTGTTTTCAGAACAGTGGAAACATGCTGTCTTCTCCAAGTTTGGCATTGGAGTCAAAGATCAAGTGCCAAACAGTAGTTGTCAAGAATCCTTTCATTTACAATCAGGTTCTAGACTTTTCAAATGGTGTGGGCAAGAACCAGTTTTGCCAGAATAGGTTATTATCTACCTCTTACCTTTATAGGACAGGACTAAAAATTCTCTTTTTTAAGACAGAGTCTTGCTCTGTCCCCGAGGCTGGAGTGCGGTGGCATGATCTCGGCTCACTACAACTTCTGCCTCTCAGGTTGAAGTGATTTTCCTGCCTAAGCCTCCTGAGTAGCTGGAATTACAGGGGCCCACCACTACGCTCAGCTCATTTTTGAATTTTTAGTAGAGACAGTGTCTCCCCATGTTTGCCAGGGTAGTCTCCAAAGCCTGACCTTATGATCTGCCTACGTGAGCTGCCCAAAGTACTGGGATTACAGATGTGAGCCACCACGCTGGGCATTTTTTTTTTTTAATTACCCTGAAGACTTTTGAAAGGGTTGTGTGTTGTATGAACTCCCTCCTCACCCAATTCTCATCGATGGGAAAATGCTTCTGCTTCATTTTAAAGCTAATGAGCTGCCTGAACAGGAACTTCTAATTAACCATTCAAACTGATTAGCTCACATCCCTGAAGGCTGGAGAACTCGGGAACTGCTATCCCATATGAATAAAATCCAAAGGCAAAAGGCTGTGGCCAAGTTGAAATAATGGGGCAGATAGAAGCGATAAAGACTGGAGCTGGGAGTAGCCCGTACTTCAAGTTAAGCCAAACAAAGGTGTTTGCATGTTTTATATGGGCCAAATAGGAATTCCATAATAGAGAAAACCATTGATTTTAAGGAGGACGCTGCCCTGAAAAGCTTCCTGCCAGGGGTAAGGAAGAGGCTGCCCAGGACCCCCAGAGGCAGGTGGTAGGAGGGCTCTTAGTGGCTTCCTAGAAACTGTATTACCTGAGGTAGTGAACTGCTGTCAGCGATCCCTACCAGGAGAATTTCCCAGGAACGCATAAGGGCCCAAAACTGCATGCCTGCTCCTAAAATGTGACACCATAATACAGCTGAACTATTCAATAAGGCCCTATCTGTTCCTCTGTCTCTCCTTTCTCCCTGCCCCTATCCAACCCTAGAAGAGCCAGAAAGCACTGCTAAGAAGTGACGGTGGATGGTCATAACCAAACACACTGCCCTCCTTTCCCTTCCCACTGTGGGTTTCTCAGGCTGAGGCTGTCACAGAGGAGGAGGGATGAAAATTGTTTTCGTTGATATTTTATCATGAACATTTATGAACGTACAGCAAAGTTGAAAAAACTTTACAGTGAACACTTTAACTGTATCTTCACCAACTTGGAGTCTTGTTTTATCTCATGTCCATCCATAGATCCATCTTTCTATCCATCCAGTAATCCATTATAGTTTTTAGGCATTTTAAAGTAAATTGCAGACATCAGTAACTCAACGTGCATTAACTAGAATTTGGTACCTTTTTTTTCCTTTTGGTGTAAAGTTTACAAATGATGAAATGCAAAAATTTTAAGTATGTATTTACCGAATTTTGACAAAAGTATACATATGTGTAACCCAAAACTCTATCAAATAAAGAACATTACTATAATCCCTGATATGGTTTGGCTGTGTCCTCACCCAAATCTCTTCTTGAATTGTAGCTCCCAGAATTCCCACGTGTTGTGGGAGGGACCTGGTGGGAGAGAATTTAATCACAGTGACAGTTTCCCCCATACTGTTCTTGTGATAGTGAATAAGAGCTGATGGTTCTATAAGTGGAAAGCCCTTTTGCTTGTTTCTCATTTCTCTCTTGTCTGCCACCATGTAAGATGTCCCTTTGACTTTCTGCCGTGATTATGAGGCCTCCCCAGCCAGGTGCAACTGTGAGTCCCTTAAACCTTTTTCGAATAAAGTACCCAGTATCAGGTATGTCTTTATCAGCAGTGGAAAAACGGACCAATACAATCCCAGAAAGTTTCCTCATGACTTGTCTCAGTCTCCAGCTCTGTACCCTTGGATTTTTTTCATTGTAGACTAAGTTTGCCAACTTTAGAAATTCCACGTAAATTGAATCATGTTGTGATAACCCTATATATAAGGCTCCCTTCAGTCCACAAAATAATTTTTATATTTATCACTCAGGTTACACATATCAGTATCTCTTTCATTTTTATTGCTGAGTAGTATTTCATGCTATGAAATAACGTAGTTCGCTACCTGATCCTCTATTTGTGGTCACCAGAAATATTTTCAACTTTTGATTATTATGAGTAAAGCTATTGTGGTCTTCTATAAGTATTTTTATTAACATGTATTTTCACTAATTGGGGTAAATTCCTAACTCGGAAATTTATTATAGATGAGATGTATATTCGTTCTATAAGAAAATTCCAGAAATTTAACAAAGTAGTTGTACTGTTTTATAGTCCCATTAGCAATAGTTATAGTTGTGCTGTATTCTTGCCAACATTTGGTGTTTAGTCTTTCCCAACCTAGTTATTTTGTGGGGTGTGTAGTAGTATCTCACTGTGGTTTTAATCTGCATTTCCTTGATGTTAACCATTTTGTCCCACTTGTATATTATCTTTGCAAAGTGGCTCCTCAAATTTTTTCCCCTTCTAAACAGTAATTGTTATCTTTTTTTTTCTTTTAGTTGTTCTGTCATCCAGGCTGGAAGGCAATGGTGCAATCTTGGCTCACTACAGCCTCTGCTTCCTGGGCTCAAGCGATCCTCCCACCTCAGTCTCCCAATTAGCTGATACCAGGCTAACTTTTTGTATTGATATTAGCCAACATACAAGGCTAATTTTTGTACTTACACTAGGTGTCAGGGTCTCACCATGTTGCCCAGACTAGTCTCAAACTCCTGGCCTTAAGCCATTCATCCTCCTTGGCCTCCCAAAGTACTGGCACTACAGGTGTGAGCCACTGTGCCCAGCCTTATTTTCAGGTTATAAAACTGCTTTATATATTCTGGAAATCAGGCTCTTTACTGAAAATAGATTTATGACCATTTTCTGTCAGGCTGTGGCTTGCATATTCTTTTGTTTAATGTATCTTTTAATTTTCCCAGACACATTTTCTGCAAAATTTGTGTTAGTTTTTGTTGTATTTTTCAGATAATTTGTTCATTTCATCTAAGTTGCAGAATTTGTCACCATGACGTTGTTTATGATAGTCTCTTATTATCCTTTTCACGTCTGCAGGATCTGTAGTGATAGTTTCACTTTGCTTTCACTTCTGATATTGATACTGACCATTTGTGTTTCCTCTCTTTTTTTCATGATCAGAGTAGCTTAAGGTTTATTAATGTTGATATTTTAAAACAACCAGCTTCTTTGCTTTGTTAGTTTTCTCTATTATTTTGTCTGTCTTCAATTTGGTTTATCTCTGCACTTTTACCTTTATTGTTTCCTTCTTACTACTTCGTTGGAGTTTTCTTTGCTCTGTGTGTGTGTGTGTGTGTGTGTGTTTTCAATCTTCTTTAGGTGAACATTTACGTCATTGATTTTAGACCTTGCTCTTTTTCTTCTATTGCAGTATAAGCATGTACAGCTATACTTCCCTCTGGGAACTCCCATAGCTGTAATTCATAAGTGTTGGCATGTTGTATTTTGATTATCCCTTAGAATAAAATATTTTATATTCTACCTTTTGATTTCTTCTTGGGCTTGTGTATTATATTTAATCTCCAAGTACTTGGAGCTTTCCTAGTTCTCTTATTGTTAATTTCTGTTTTAATCCTATTGTGGTCAGGTAACATACACTGCATGAATTCAATTTGATTTAATCTATTCAGTCTTGTTTTATGACCTAGCATGTGACCTATCCTAGTGAACACTACATGTACTTGAAACATACAGTATTCTGTGGTTATTGGGTGTCGTCTTCCATTGGTTTGTTTAAGATGGTGGAGAGTGTTGTTCAGGTCATCTGCATCTTGACTAAGATTTTGTCTAGTTTATCTATCAATTGCTTGGGAGATGGGTATTAAAATCACCAATAAAAACTGTGGATTGTTTGTTTATTCCTTTAGTTCAATTTTGTTTTGTGCAAATTGACGCACAAATTATTTTTAATCCATTTTTTTGATGAAATGACTCTTCTGTAATCATGAAATATCCCTTTTTATCTTTGGAAATACTGTTTTGACTTAAGCATATTTTATTTGGTATTAATATAGCTTCTTCACACTTCCATTACTGACTGTTTGCATAGTATATCATTTTAAATGTACTCATTTAGGGTCAGGTACAGTGGCTCACACCTGCAATCCCAGCACTTTGGGAGGCTGAGGCAGGTAGATCACTTGAGGTCAAAAGTTTAGGACAAGCCTATCCAATGCAGTGAAACCCCAGCTTTATTAAAAATACCCCCACATTTAGCTAGGCATGGTGGCAGGTTTCTGTATTCCCGGCTACTCAAAAGGCTGAGGCAGGAGAATTGCTCGAACCCAGGAGGCGAAGTTTACAGTGAGCAGAGATTGCACCACTGTACTCCAGCCTGGGAGATAGAGTAGGACACTGTCTTAAAAAAATCAAATGTACTTATTTAGACCTACGTATATTTGTCTTTTTTTTTTCTATTCAAAGTGTGTATTTCATATACAGCACTGGGTCTTGTGGGTTTTTTAAATCAATTCTGGCAATCTCTGCACTTTAATTGGAGTATGTGGTATGATTCATTAACATTTGACGTTATTAAATATAGATTTATTAGTGGTTGAATGATGTAATTGGATTCAAGCTTACAATTTAATAATTTGTTTCATTATTTTGTTTGTTTTTGTTTGCATCCCTTTCCCCACTTTTTATCCTGTCCCTTTTCTCCTGATGTCTTTTGGACTCTTTAAATACTTTCAAAATTTCATTTTAAAGTATCCATGACTTATTAGATGTAGTGGTTGAATATTCCTTATCTGAATTCCTTGGGACTAGAAGTGTTTTGGATTTTAAATTTTTTTCATATTTTGGAACATTTACATATACATAAAGAGATCTCTTAAAGATATAACTGAAGTCTAAACACAAAATTCACCTATGTTTATGTACACCTCATACACATAACGCAAATAAAATTTTACATATTTTTAGCAATTTTGTGCACGAATCAAAGTTTGTATACATTGAACCATCAGAAAGCACACATATCGCTATCTCAGCCATCGATGTGGATGAATTTCAGATCTTGGAATATTTTGGATTTTGGGGTTTATGGATCAGAGATGCTCAACCTCTACCTGTTTTCATTGTTGATTATTTTATGTGTTAAAATATGTAAAAAAGGGTTAAGTTTTCAGCTGAATGAGATTTTCGAGTTTGGAAATTAAACTAAACAGGATTTTTCTTAAGTTCCAGGATACAGGTGCAGAATGTGTAGGTTTATTATATAGGTATATGTGTACCATGGTGCTTTGCTGCACCTATAAACCGTTCATCTAAGTTTTAAGCATCACATGCACTAGCTATTTGTCCTAATGGTCTCCCCGTCTCACTCTCCCCCGACCCCCAACTGGCCCCAATGTGTGTTGTTCCCTCCCTGTGTCCATGTGTTCTCACTGTTCGACTCCCAATAATGAGTGAGAAAGTGTGGTGCTTGGTTTTCTGCTCCTGTTTTAAACTAGACAGAATTTCTTAATATCTTAAATTGCTCAGTGAAATAGAAAATATCAAAGATTCTACCCAACAGGTGGGTAAGAATGAGTCCACGTAGCAACTTTGATGAAGTGAAGGGAAATAACAAACCATTTCTGATTGCTCCCTGCCACAGCCAGTGCATTCAACCTTTTTACTGTCCTTTTATTATTTTTTCATTGTTATTACAGTCATTATTATTTTTCCCCAATTGAAAAAATAAAAGTGGTGGGATTGATAGTGAGGAAACAAAGACTGACAGCTGCCCCTACACCTGAGTTTAACTTTTGAGAAATATAGTCAACATGATGATTTTCACACAGGGCTAGTAGGCCTTCTGCATCTGTTATAATTCCTGTTATGTTGTGGACAGAAAATAAATTTTTCTCTCCATGGGAACCTGTTAGTGATACTTGAGAACAATGTCAACTGTAGACCAAAACCGAATACAAGTGGAAATATTGTTTCATTTTTTTTTGCAGTATTCCTTTTCTAAGACCTGAGATAGGAGGATGAAAAAGGAAAGAACTATTGACATGTGCAACAACATGGCTGAATATCAAAAACATTTTCTTGACTAAAAGAAACCTTACATATGGAGTGATCACAATATAATTCTATTTCTATCAAACTTTAAAATCTGTGCTGAAAAAATATCTAAAAGTATATTGGGGTTCGGGACCAACTAAGAGGAGGCAAAACTGAACTTTCTAGTCTCTGCTGTGATCCAAAACCCATGCTATAAACTTTGTACACAGTATCTCATTTAATCCTCAAAATCACCCTAACAGGTAGTTACTGTCACTTCCCCTGCTTCAAACAGAACGTAAAGCTCAGAGAATCCAGGTACTGTGTTTTTTTTGTTTTTGTTTTTTTTTTGAGACGGAGTTTTGCTCATGCCACCCAGGCTGAAGTGCAATGGCGTGATCTCGGCTCACTGCAAGCTCCATCTTCTGGGTTCAGGCAATTCTTGTGCCTCAGCCTCCCAAGTAGCTGGGACTACAGGAACGCACCACCATGCCCAGCTAATTTTTTGTATCTTTAGTAGAGATGGGGTTTCACCATGTTGACCAGGATGGTCTCGATCTGTTGACCTCGTGATCCACCTGCCTCGGCCTCCCAAAGTGCTGGGATTACAGGCGTGAGCCACCATGCCTGGCCCGGTACTGTGTTTTACACCTACTTAGAAGTCACCAATTCCTAAAGTTCTATAAAATGTTCTAAATAAAAATTAATAAAGTAGGCAAAAAATACCATGTAAATAGCATTTCTACAAATATCTCCTAAGACAATTTTCACATCGATGTCCAAAGACATTTACAAAAATGTTTTCCACAACATTGTTTAAAATAATAGAAAACTAAAAGCAACCTAAATGTCCATGGAAGAGTTAGATTCTTTCTCTTATTTCCATATAATGCAATACTGTGCTGATGTAGATATATAATATTCATTTTTTAAAATTACATTCACCTTCTTCTCATGGATCCAAGGAGATATGTTAGAGAATATCTATTGCATTTGGACATAAACATAAATACAAAGGAAATAGTAGGGGCTCTCTACAAGTGGTTATATATTGGAAGAGGAAGAAGAGAAAAATAAAAGGGATCAAGAACTTTGTATATGCTTTGGTAGTGTCTGGTTTTGTATATAACTTGAATTTTTTCATAAATATATTTTACAGTCTGCATAATTACTAGGTAAGAAGACAAGTAAGTCACTTTAATAAAAGTCCTTCCAATTACTGCAACTGATTTCTACAGCCAGAACGTTCCCAGAACCTGAAAAGAGGAAGCACTATAAATGGAAGGCAGAAATACTGACACTAGAGGGCCAGAGCTGGAGAGGGTGGATCTAATGCAGCAAATCCATCAGCAGTTCTGATCGCCATCTTTGAGAAACCTGGCAATTTTCCGTGCTTAATAAATGAGTTAAATTGAAAACAAATCCATGACAGTTGTGCATGAGGAAGGTTACATGTGTCCCAAATAATAAAGTCTGTGCACAATATAAATTAAAACATACCATTTTACATTCATAAGATTGGCAAACAAAAAGTAAAAGCCTAGGAATATCAAGTGAAGCCAAACACAAAACAAGTTTCCCCACATTCCCTGTGGGAATACAAATTGTTATAACTACTTTAAACAATTGGAAATTTATAGTAAAAATGAAGACAAGCCTCCCCTACAATTTACCAATCCCTCTTCTGGGAACACAGTAAGAGAGATTCTTCCCAAGAAACCTGTAAACAAATGTATATGGCACTATGCATGTAATTGTACATCGTGGTATTTCCATATGGTAAAGTATTATTCGGCAGGGAAAGTAAGAAGACCAGAGGTAGACATTTCAATATCAATAAGTTTTAGAAAAATAAAATTGAGTATAGGAAGCTGCAACTATATCTGTAATGCTTTGTTTTGCCAGGAAAATAAAGGGACACGTGGGGAGGGCAAGGGACAACAAAAACTAAACAATCTGAAACACATGCAGAAAAATACCCATATTTTAAAATTTTCCATTGCTGCTTATATGATTTTCTGTCTTTTCTATATGCTTGAAGTACTTGATAATAAAGAAAAATATAAAAGGCATAGAAAAAAGTATTCTGAGAAAATACATCGAAAGGTTTATGGTTATTAGATTTGGTAAGATTTTAAATGACTTTAATTTTCTTTGTTATATCTCTCTATATGTCCTAATCATACCATATTAAATGTGTATTCCATTTATGACCACAAAAATGTATTATTTTAAAACTCATATATATGCAGTTGTTTCTGACATATGATGAAACTCTATGAAACATAGATTCAGCAAAAATACTGAGAACAAGAACAAAAATAATGATATTAAGAGTTGTTGACTTTTGGATGGAGCTATGAGTGACTTTACATTTATCTCTAAACTCAATTTTTCTATAGTGGGAAAATGAAATATTTGTGAAAGCTAGATTAAATAGAAAGCTATAGGTTTTAAATGAAAAGGAATTCAAATAATTTTCCAGCATTATAAAATGTTCATATTCCTAAATATGAACTACTTTACAAAAGCACCAGTGATTTTAAAGAAACATTAGATGATTTTTAAAGGAAGTCAGTTGTGATACTGCAGTTTATAGTGATACTGAGTGTTTTCTAGCTCCACTAATCAGGATATTAAGTTAAATAGTATATAATATGCCATAAAGAAATTGTATGAACAGAGGTTACAGCAAAAGCAGAACACAATGATTTTAAATGGGCTGGTGACCTGAATTTCTTCCAGTGAGGGGAAACATCAGAGTCATTTGATCAATGAAGTGCCTTTTATATATCTTCAGGAAATCTCCTATGAAGCCTTTAAGAAGATGGATTTCTTATTACTTCTGATGTATGTTCCCATTAAATTTTTACCATTGCCACCATGGGCCTGCCCAGCCTAAGAGATGGAAACTGTGAGTCCAGCCCACTGACGCCCACCATCAGTAAGAAGATTCTTGCACACTGAGGAGGCCATGACCAGCCTGCTGACTGAAATCTATACTGTAAAAGGAAGATGTTGCTCCAGCAATCCTGAAACCCTGCCCTAGGATCAACGCAAAGTGGTGTCAACCTTAGAATTTCAATATGCCTAGGCAGATAGTTATCCTTAAATATAAGAACAGTATCTTAGCAAAAATTACCCTTATCAGTCCTAAAATGACACTGCCCAAAAGTGAATAGTGTTAGCAGCCAACTCTCTAGAACCAGAAAGAAGTATGTTTAAATCCTCAATCCATCACTTTCTAGCCATCCTGTTATGTCCAACTCATTCTTATTAAACAATATCTCACTAAGCACACCAGACTTTAAAAATGCACACAGATAGGGCCTGACCTTTTCTGGCTTTATTTCTGCAAGGCAGCAGTGGACACTAACATATCTGTCACTCAAGTTAATGTAAAGGTTTAACTGGTACAAGTGCTGTGCAGGCAGGTCTCTGGAACAATGAGAGCACCCAGGAGAAGGCTTTGCTTTAATTACAAAGGTCAGGAAAGGTTTCCCCTAGGGAGGGACTGAGATCAGAAGCTTGAGTGGGCAGTAAGTGGGCAAAGTAAGGATGATCTGGCATTCCTGGCAAATATGTGGTGCAGGGGGACCTGGACCTTGGCCAGTACAAGATGCTGAATCTTTGCAGTGCAGAGCAGAGAGGAGGGGCATGCCATGAGGACAGAGAAATGGAAAGAAGACTGTGGCCATGGTGAGGAGGTTTGTCCTCATTCTAAGGAGGACTGGGAGGTATGGGGCATGGTCTGACTTATGTGGAGGGCAGACTGGAGACAACATGGACACAGACACACAGGTGGAAAGCCAGGAGGTAATCCACAGAAGGGCTGCAATGAGAATTTCAATGGAAAGAAAAAACAGAAGCTAAGGGATATTTAAGAACTAAAATCAGCAGGCCTGAATGGTAAGTTGAATATGAGAAGTGAGAGAGAAAGGGATAAACCAGAGCTCACTCATAGGACTTTGGCTTGTGTGACTGAATAGGTGGTGGCACCATTTTCTAAAAACCAGAATGTAAGAAGGAGCAGACTAGTGACTTAAACCTCATAGCCTCAGTTTTCTCATCTGTAAAATGAGAATAGTCCTACATATATCACAATGTTTTTGAAAGCATTAGAAAATATTCCTAGAAAATGAAGCCTCCATACAAAGTGGTGTATGTTTCTCCCCCAAATAAATGGGACCTATTCTTATAGGCTTCTTTTTCTTGATCTGATTGGAAACTCAGGATCTCAGATATTCATTTCTTTTCATCCTCTTCTCTGATGGCTCTACCAAATTGCTGGTTTACTGATCTCATCACCCTAAACAACGTATAGTACTCCATACTAGTCAAATAGGCAAGTTGGCAATTGCTCTTCTGAACAAATTATTGTAAATGTCACTGCTACAGTGCAGCTCATAGTGGCTCACTTGGCTTTTCAAGGGAAAAAATCTTGCAAATGCAGCTCTAATTATTTGCCAAATGTTCATGCACAAATGCATTTATTTTACCAAGAGTGTAGTGTTGGGTCATTTAAGGAGAATGGGAAGACACCACTCACAATTGAAGAGGCAAAATAGCATACATACAGCACTCCAGAGCTTGCAAACCCCTTCATATACACTATACCTCACACTGACTGTGGAGAGGCTGAGATGACGAGAAAGGGCAGGTATATTTGAGATTATTTTTACAAGTAAGGTTAACTTAGACAAAGTAACTTTCTCCAGGTCACAACTCAAGGAAGTAATACATTTCTGTGATGAAAATACAAGTCTTGGGGCTTCTGATTTTATCATATGTCTGTCAAATCCCCCACCCGCCAACGTTAAACCATACAATGTAGAACATAAAAACCATACAGCCTCTGAAACAGAGGAGAGGGGCAAGATCAAAACTCATTTGAACTTACATAATTATATTTTATCAATTCATTATTAGTCCACTATTATCATTGTGGTCGTCATTAATAGACAAGACGTGTTGAGCAACTACTACCTGCCAGACCAAATATGAAGGACTTCATCTGTGCTGTTTCACTGAACCTTTACTTTCAAGAAAGGTGCTCTTAAAAATCAGAATTATGAAAGTACAGATGAGAAAATGGAAGCCGAGAAGGCTCGAGTTGCCTAAACCTGCTCCTAAATCCTAGCCTTTTTCCAAGGCCACTCTACTAGACTTGCTTCTGTGGGATCTATTGTATTCATAGTCAAATACCAATAAGGCCAAGACAATGAGTACTTTTGAGTTCTTCTGGGTTTGGGGGAAAATTTAAACAATATCTCCCAATCTCCTGAAAGCATTTAATGTATTCGGCCAATTCAATAAGCGAACAGGCATGAACGCTTATCTGAGATGATACCACTCTAGTTTCACTGTAACAGTACATTTTGTGTAGAACATTTCTATCTCAAATGCTGATCCTCATTCTGTTACTTACTGGCTGTATATCGTTGGACAAGTGGCTTAGCAGCTCAGACACTCAATTTAGTAGTCTGCGAAGTAGGGTTGACGATAGTTCCAATAGTATAATAAAAGTGGAACCATCTGCAGAAAGCACTTGACATGGTTTCTAGAACATGGTTAGTAAGCCACACATATTAACTATGATTATTTTTTATTTTGATGATTCTTGTGACCACGGAATAGAGGTTAGCTACATTCTACAGAGAGGAAACTGGTTCTAAGACAGAAAGTGTTTTGTGTAATTTCACCCAGCTTGATAGAAAAAAGATAAGAAAGCATGTCTCCTAAATGTGACAGGGAAAATTTTTGTTACTAAAATCTCCAGCAACTCTCTGAGGAGGTGGGCCTTGGTAGCTGGAGAATTCTGAAAGTAGAAGTGGGGAGAAGCTAAACTGCTCATCAGAAAGGGATGAGACATCAAGAGACCTGAGGATGATTCAGAAGTGAGAAGAAAGAAGGGCAGGGGAGAGGGAGAATATGTTCAAAGGGATTTGAGAAATTTGCTCCACACACACAATGTAAACTCCCTCTCCCTTCAACCTTCGGAATCATTATGTAAATCTGGACTTTGGATTGTATGTTCTGGACTACATAAAAATGCCTATGTGTCTACAAACTACAAAAAAGAGCTAACCCCTGTAGAAACATGATAAGGGGGAAAACAGTGCATACAAGGGCAGACTCCATCTAGGCATCTCAGGGGAAAGCAATGGGCCCCATGCTGTATGTTGGGTGAGAAAGAGGAGAGGTTTTATGGAATTAGGTTGTATTTATGGAATTAGATTGTATTTATTAGGTGTGGCTAAAGGCAAATAGAGGGAGTGGAAGAGAAAATCACCCAATTCTGCAAGATCTGAGAAAATCCGAGAAACAGGATACCATTCTTAGTATAACCAGCTTATAAAGTAGACATATATTATTCATTCATAAATCTGGCCAGCCAACCTGCCCCAATGCCTAGAAGAGAATGACACAGGTAAACACTCCCCAGCAACCATTGGAGGAACATGGATGATTGAGAAAGGAGATGACAGAGTTAGAACTGGTGAATTTTCATGACTATTCTTAGTTGGATTTCACCATCCTAATAAGCAGCGAACCAGGGATTTCCTTATGGCACACTGGAGAATCATGTAATCCCCTTAGTCCTGTCCTTTGCTTTTTGCCAAAAATAGAACTGATACAAAACAGAATCTGTATCAGCTGCATGTTTTCTGAGATTCAAACACTTGGATTATTGTGTTCAAAAATCCCATTTGCTGAGATATTGTTTGCCTTCATATATTTTGGCCTGGGCATAGCAATAATTTCTTCCACCTGCTGGCAGAAGGTAGCAAGACAGATGGAGAGAAGAGGCAAGGGCAGCAGGTGGTCAAATAAAACTATATTAAGAAATCTGGTTTTGCTTCTTAGTAGACTGAATAAATACATCTGTGCCATGCTCCTCTGGAAGAGGCAGTCTCCCGGATGCTCCATTTATTTCCTTCTCTACCTAGGCCTACCCAACCCATTCAAAATGTACCATATACAGAGCTAGGCGGAGTGGGAAAAAGATAAATGAAGTCAAACAATCTGGATGTGAGCCGCAACTTTTTCCACCCATTAACTGTGGGATTGTAAATGGAACCCTTCCTCCCACCTATGAAATAAGGCTGAGTTGTTGTTGTTGTTGTTGTTGTTTGAGATGGAGTCTCGCTCTGTCACCCAGGCTGGAGTGCAGTGGCACGACCTCGGCTCACTGCAACCTCCGCCTCCTGGATTCAAGCAATTCCCCTGCTTGAGCCTCCTTGGTAACTGTCATTACAGGCGCACACAACCGGACCCGGCTAATATTTTTGTATTTTTAGTAGATATGGGGTTTCATCATGTTGGCCAGACTGGTCTTGAACTCCAGATCTCAGGTGACCCACCCTCCTTGGCCTCCCAAAGTGCTGGGATTACAAGGGTGAGTCACCGTGCCCAACCAAGGGTATGAGTATTTTCAATGAGTTTTGCCAACACATTATGCAGGTACTCTGTATGTTCCTGTGAATATCCATTAACATGCACAGACAAGAGTCCCAGATGTGTCTTTTAAAAGATTAGACTTTAAACAGCTCAGCTAAGTATGGTGCCAGATTCATCCAAGAAGCACACACGTTTGTCTTCCTTTGGAGACAAGTTGTTTCAACTATTGGCCTGACAGCAGTCACAGCACAGCCAGCCTTGAACCACCAGCACGGAGACACAGGGTAACAGTCTTGTTCAGGAATTCAGCAAGGTCCCAACCTGCCCACAGAATCTCAGCAGCCAGCTATGGAAAATGACCTGAGCAGGCACATCTGCCTCCCCTTGTTCACACTTAACTTTTGTTATTTAGGAGTATGTTTCAACTCCACATGTGACCTGGAAAAAAATGCTGTGTAGCAGGAGACTGCTCTTAACGTTTCCATTTACTACAACTGGTGTGAGTTAATTTGCCAAGTTCATCAGGTAGACATGGCGATCGGATTTCCAGAAGCTACCAGAGGGGCTGCAAAATTATGTCTGTGGGTAAAATATCTTCCACGCCTGTTTTGGGAAGGTTCGTGAACTAAAAGTGATTTGACCATTATTAAATGATTGAAAAATTAAACAAAGAAAATAGCATTTCTTGATATGTGAAAATTATATGAAATCAAAATGTAGTATATATAAATAAAGATTTAGTGGCACACAGCCCCACTCATTTGTTAAAACGTTGCTACAACAGCAGAGTTAGGTAGTTGCTACAGAGACCATGTGAGCCACAAAGTCTAGAATTTTTACCATCTATTCTTTTACAGAAAACATTTTCTGGCCCCTGAGCTACAGAACATTACTGGGCAGAGGCTACAAGTCCACTTACCCCCCAGTGTGAGACAACACAAAACTCCCTTTCAATCCAGCCTGACCCTCCTTCTTAGCCTCTTACAAACTTAATGCCTCATTCCTGCCTGTTTTCTAAATGTATTAGTAACTGTCTCCACGCCATCTCCCTGTTCAAAAGTCTCCTAAATACAGTTGGCCCTCCATATCTATGTGTTCTGCACTGTGGATTTAACCAACTGTAAATAGAAATATTAAAAAATATCGCTTGTATACACAACATGTATAGTTTTCTTGTCATTATTTCCTAAACAATACAGTAGGACAACAATTTGCCTAGCATTTACACTGTATTAAGTATGGTAAGCAATATAGAGATGATTTAAAGTACATGGGGGATATATGTAGGTTACATGCAGATACTGTGCCATTGATATCAGGGACTTGAGCATCCATGGATTTTGGCGTTCAGGGGAGCCTTGGAATCAGTCCCCCACAGGTACTGAGGGATGACTGTACTTGTATAATCAGGGGAAAAATGTATTTTTAATATACCAATGTTTCTCTGTCATTCACAGAACAAAGCCACAGTTGTTGTGATAAGTATCCCAGGGCATTCACACCTGGCCCCTGCCAGCCTGTCACTTGTGGAGCAAGCCTCATGAAGCTCAGCTCCCCATACTGTACCATGCCCTTCATCCTCACCTACAGCTGAAGAGCCCCTCCGCTTTCCTACGACCTCAATCAGAAGATCATGTTTTGTTCACCAGTTTTTCCCCCAGAGCACATGCTTTTTAATAAACTTCTACAGTGAGATATGATGCTACCTTGAAACTATTCACCTGCATGTCTAGCCTGACCCACCGTCTCCACCCACGAATGAGTTACGCAATGTTAGAAACCACATTTTCTTCATCTTCATGACTCCAGTACTTGGCATCAGGAAAAACATAAGATGGGTTCATAGAGTTTAATAATAATAATAGATTTGATTAGTTTGATTGTGCCTTTACAGATTCATCCTGAGCGGCTCTGAGTCTTTGATAAGCCACTTTACTTCTCTAAGACGCAAATTTCTCATTTGTTAAAAGATAAGGAGTCCTACCTGACTGACTTTACCCACTACATGGGTGAGCGTGGTAAGTAATCCTAAATATGACAATCAGCATGAATTTTCTAAGATTGTACATTCGCATTTCTAAAGAATACTAGTTTAAAAAGTACTTCCATAAACAACGTATTTTACACTGGCAAAAAAAAAAATGAGGTCTCAATTTCATAATGTCAGTAAAAGCTTTTTATAAGTTGTAAAGCCTACATGTGAAATAATGTGGCTTTTATTTTCTATTATAATAACCACCTGGCATAGCTAAAAAGATCACAGCCTAGCCTGGCAGGTAGAAGAGGCTGTTTTCAGGGCTCATAATGCATTGGAGAGTAAAAGGTAATTTTATTTTCATGATAATGATACTGCCTTCCCGCTCCCTCTACCTCAGCTTTTTTATGAGGAAATAAAACGTCTTACAAGCGCATGGACACGTAGATTTTTAAAAGACTTCTGCATCCATTATCTCTTTTAATCCTCAGGACCATCCCCACTTTGCACATTGGAAATCTATTCTTCAGAACTGGGAGTGACTTGCCTTAGACCTTCTAGCAAGTGAGAGAGAGTTGGACTTCAAACTGAGGTCCTCAGGTGACAAGTTTTCTACCTTTCCATCAGACCAAAAGCCCATAGCATTAGAGTCATTGAAATCATTCTAATGTCTTTAGAGGTTAAGACCAGGAGATTTCAAAGGATCTAAGATCACAAAATTAAGGAGAGTTTTAGAAACCCAGAATGCCCCCCTTGTCTCTAGATGATTTTATATTATCTTTTGTAATATCCAGCCTCAAAGACAGCCCCCAGTGATTCCCCACCTACCAGTATTCACACTCTTGTATAATTTTCTCTCACACTGAAGAGGGCTGACTTGTACAACCAACAGGATATAGCGGCAATGGCAATGTGTGACTTCAGAGGCTAGGTCATAAAAAACATTGTGGCTGTTGTCTTGCTCTCTTGAAACATGTGCTCTTCAGGAAGGCAGATACAAGGTTGTGAGGACACTCAAGACACTTCAAAGGGCTCCTAAGTGTCTGGAGATCAGGGACATCTTGCCAAGAGGCAGTACCACCTTTCCAGCTATGTGAATCAGCAATGGATCCTCTGGTCCCATTAACAATCCTGTTTAAATCTTCAGAGATTGCAGTCCTTGCCAACCTCTTGACTATAACTCTATGGCAGACCCTGAGCCAGAACCGCCCAGCTAAATCACTCCTGATTCCAGACACACAGAAACTGTGTCATAATAAGCATTTCTTGCTGTTTAAGTCACTTCGTTTTTTATGAGATTTGTTATGCAATAATAAGTAACTCACATATTTTCTGTTATAGCCACTAGGCTGTCCTAGGTGTATGCACATTCTCCTTTTTTCTCCTGATTTCAGGCTTCTTTCCCCAAAACAATCACAAATCCCCTTGTCATCAGTTCCCTAAACTCATTGTCCAGGATATTAATCAAATGAGAGAAGGTACTTCAATGACTTGATTCACTATGGTCTTCACCCAGCTGCCCCAGGAGTTTTCCATTTTGTCCCAAAGCATTTCCTCATCATATACTCATGTCAAAAGCCTGAGATAAGATTGACTAGTGGTGTGACTGTCACAGACTCTAGATCTGCTAAGAAACATCTAATAAGATCTGAGCTACACCTGGTCGAAAAATTGGATCTAGAAATGATGGGATCAGGGAACTCAATTATACTCTTGTTTATTTAACTCAGATTCCATGTTTCTCTCTTTCAATCCTTCTACCATTCTCCTGTCCTGTATGATTTAACATCCTTATTACTGAGAAACCAAAGCCATAGAAACTGATTAACTATAAATGTGCTCATTCTTTATAGAAATGATGTATGTATAAATCAGAACCCCTTATTTTTAAAAAAAAAAAGTAAACTGTAAGACCACAAGCCCGCCCCCCCCAAGACTAGTTCATTTATGCAATTCCCAGGACCAAAAGGAATAACAGGTGAAAATCCTGAACTCATCCCATGTCTTCCCTAGGGAAACCAATGATACCTGTCTAGAGGAAGGGAGCAAGATGCCAGCCAGCCTATCAGGGGATTTCCTTCCATCCCAGCTTCATGGTCAGGAGCAAACATCATCAAGTTCTTTGCAGTGGGGGATGAAAGAGAAGAGGGGTCAGAAACACACTCCAGGAGACACTCTAGGATGCCACGGGAAAACAGATAGCACTCCCTCCAAGCCACAATCAAGAACCACTGCCCTAGACAAGGGGGGACCAGGAATTTAGGCAGGACCCAGCCTATCTAGGGTGGACCAACATAAATGCCATGACAAGTAAGCATCTGGAAATCTGAAAATAACCAGAACAGAGAAAGAGAATGGAACAGAGAAGGTCACCATCATGTATCATCCATCTATGGTGGGCCTGGTACTCTGCTGAGTGATGGATACTTAGAATCTTATTTAAGTCTCCCAACTGCATAGGGTTAAGAGCATCTGCTTTGGCAGGCACCTAGCTTCAAACCCTCTCTCTGGTGGTATGATATTGAGAAAGCCATTTGACCTCTCTGAGCCTCAGTTTCCTTTCATGTAAAGCAGAGTAGTGGTTAGTAATACCAGAAGACAGACTTCACGAAATGAGTATCTTTAGTATCATCATGAGGGAGAAATGAAATAATTGCAAGTGCTTCTCAAACTGTCCAGAGCATACAAATGACTCAGAGAATTTGATTAGATGAATACTCTTGTTCATTCAATCAGAATCTTTAGGTAATTTGGAGTTTGGCCTGAGAGTCTACATTTCTTGCAAGCATCCAGGAAATGCTAATGCTGCTGGCCTAAGGGCCACATTTTGGGTAGTGAGGATATAAAACACTCATAACCTTCAGTGATTATTATTGGTATTAATATGTTAACATGATCTCCCTAGCAAGAGCAGCCCAGCTGGTAAGTGGCAGAGCCAGGGTACAAATTCAGGGCTAACTCTCCTCCTCTTCCTCCAGTCTTATTTACCTCTCAAAACGAGCCAGATATGGTTGGAACAGAGATAAGCCATTTCTGTTCCATTTCCTCAGTTATCTCCCTGCCAAGTGACTTCGTGTGACATTTCAACCCTGATATCTCAAAGTCTCCGGAAAGTGAAGCAAAGACGTTATGGATTCGCTGCATCCTCCATCATATTCTCTCATACTGAGGACTTTCTGGGTTGCCCAGAAAAACTTCTGTCAGCAAAGACAGATTCAATCAAAAAAATGAAAATTGAGGCTTAATACAGCCTGAGGATGAAAGTGATTAACTAGGAAATGGGAGATTAACCCCCTGGGCCACATCTCAGGGACAAGCAGGGGCTGACTGTTCCATGTTCATTAGAATTAATTCACCACTGTCTTCCCTGGGAATCACAGGGAGGAGCTTCTCTTCTAAGATTGAACAGGCCCAGAGACATGGGCATGGGGCTTAACTCGCATTGCCTCTCAATGGAGGGTTGGACCTGAACAAGCAGATGTTCGGCTCTAGAGAGGGTATGGTAAGGTTGCCAAGATTAGTCTGGCATTACTATTTTATACTTATGGTAACTTTGAGGCAAGAGTGCTTTGCATTTTTTAATTAGTTTATCTTAAAAACACCAGTAATCATGGGAAAAGAAAGCAGAGATCAATTCTGAAAGAGAGAACAAAATGAGCAATCCTCACATCCAAAACCTTGATGTCAGACACTTTAGAAATTGTGCATATTGGAGCTGGGTGTTGCTGCAGACACATGGGCAGCTAGTTGTGAAGGTTTGAGACCAAGTGATGTACTTGCAAGCACAGCTAGTTTAAAACTGCACTAACAATGGTTCTGACTGATAACACATGCTATTCTGTCCCAGGCACTGTGTTAAACACTATAAATGCATTGTCACAGTCATCTCTCCAATAATCTTATGGAAGATGGCTCTGTTCTCCCTTTTGTACCAAGAATTGGAGTGATGTTACTTCCCTAAGTTTTCATAGGCAGAGGCAGTGCTACAAACAATTATACTTGTTGACGTGAATTGAATCATTTGGTAGAAACAAGAGATTCAGCCACTCAACAGAACAAAGAATTTGAGCGAGAATACAAGAAAAAAGAGTCTTTTTATTTGCCAGCATCTAAGCACTATCACCCCCAGCTTTTTCTAGTTATTCAAACCACTCAACAGAATACATGTGAGCTTTACTTGTGGGCAGCATACTGGGAGTTCCACCCACTTCTTGATGTGTCTATCACTCCTTAGCAATGGGGCTCTCCTGCTTCCAGTTATGGCCAGTGACGATGTGATGGAATCCTCACAGGACATGGCATCACAAAGCCTGAGTTTGCATTCAGGTAATAAATGTGCCCAGGGAACTTTGGGAAAGTAACTAACTTTTCTGATGCTGTATCCTCTTCTGTAAAATGGGGCAAATGCTATTTACTTTAGAGGACTCATGACCTTAAGTGATTATTACTGGAGTTAGTATGTTATGTGATCTCCCTAGCAAGAGCAGCACAGCTGGCAAGTGGCAGAACCAGGGTACAAATTCGGGACTAAATCTCCCCCTTTTCATCCATCCCTATTTCCCTCTCAAAAGCAGCCAGATATGCTTGGAACAGGGTTAAGCAATGCCTTCATGGAGTCACATCTTCAGTTATCTACCAGCCCAGTGACTTCTTGTATGACATTTCAACCCTGACATCTCAAAGTCTCCAGAAAGCAATTCGAGCAGAGACATTATTGATTCACTGTATCCTCTATCACATTATCTCATATTGTGGACTTTCTGGGTCACCCAGAAAACTTCTGTCAACAAAGACAGATTCAATCAAACATAAAACTGAGGATGAATTCAGCCTGAGGATGAAAATGGGAAAACAAAATAATACTTTTGAAAGTTATTTTCTGGTGCTGTGCAAATATTAGGTGTGTTTTTAGAGGAAAATAACTCTTTATCTTTTCCCCTAGAGAAATTCTCAGCCTCAAGCCGTGTTTAGTTTTTAGTTATTATTTTCTTTAAAAAACTGCAAGTAATGCATGAATTATCAGAGCATTTGCTTTCTGCAGGGTCATTTTTCTTGTTTCTCCTCTTTCCACTGGCAATGAGGCATTTTGAAGACAAACAGTTCCCTTTTGAGTTAGTTCACACTTTCATGCCCAACCAGAAGTCTTTTAGGAAGTAAGGAAACCTTCTTTTAGTACCTTGAGAAAGGCAAGCTGACATGAAGACATCTCAAAATCATAGGCAACTCACTTCACACTTTTTTTTTTTTTTTTGAGACAGAGTTTCGCTCCTGTTATCCAGGCTGGAGTGCAATGGCACGATCTCAGCTCATCGCAACCTCCGCCTCCTGGGTTCAAGCAATTCTCCTGCCTCAGCCTCCTGAGTAGCTGGGATTACAGGCACACGCCATCATGCCCAGCTAATTTTTGTATTTTTAGTAGAGATGGGGTTTCACCATGTTGACCAGGAGGTCTCGATCTCTTGACCTCGTGATCCACCCACCTCACCCTCCCAAAGTGCTGGGATTATAGGCGTGAGCCACTGTGCCTGGCTCCTTCACACTTTAATGTCTGGCTTTTGATTATAGGCTTACCCTCAAAAATCTCAGAAGCAAACAAAGCACATACTTCTGCACACATGAGCACAAGATATGCACCCTCAGTGTGATGACAAATTCGTGTCCTACCCTTTGCTTCCTATTAAAGCAAGTTCTGTCACTAATCGCAGGAGGACAAATGTTACAAACAGAAGGCAAGGGGTTGGAGGGGACATTTACCTATGGTCATGGTACCAAAGCCTCATTGACAAAGCAAAAGCAAAGTTCAGAATGGACTGAAGTGTTATTGATATAAGAGAAGGACTTTTAAACACTGGAACTTCCCCCACTCTTCCATTGCTAATGTGATCTTGCCTCTGGGATTACTGATCTCCACATTTTTAGGCAATAGTTGTAAAAGAGACTGGATAAAGAAAATGTAGCACCTATACACTATGGAATACTATGCAGCCATAAAATGGATGAGTTCATGTCCTTTGCAGGGACATGGATGAAGCTGGAAACCATCATTCTCAGCAAACTGACACAAAAACAGAAAATCAAACACCGCATGTTCTCACTCATAATTGGGAGTTGAACAATGAGAACACATGGACTCCAGGGGAAGAACATTACTTACCAGGGCCTGCCAGGAGGTAGGGGACTAGGGGAGGGTTAGCATTAGGAGAAATCGTTAATGTAGATGACAGTGTGATGGATGCAGCAAAAAATCATCGCACGCAAATATGTAAAAAACCTGCACATTCTACACATGTACCCCATAACTTAAAGTATAATAAAAATAAATTTTAGAAACGCCGTTTGTAGGTACATTTTCAGAGATAGTGGAAATGTTCATTTCCAGGGTGAATTCTCTGGAAACTTACCAACATTTGTCTTGTTCCCGTAGAAGAAAACCAAGGAAGGCAAACATAAAACTTGCTTCTGCCGGGCGCGGTGGCTCAAGCCTGTAATCCCAGCACTTTGGGAGGCTGAGGCGGGTGGACCACAAGATCAAAAGATCGAGACCATCCTGGTCAACATGGTGAAACCCCGTCTCTACTAGAAATACAAAAAAAAAATTAGCTGGGCATGGTGGCGCGTGCCTGTAATCCCAGCTACTCAGGAGGCTGAGGCAGGAGAATTGCCTGAATTCAGGAGGCGGAGGTTGCGGTGAGCCGAGATCGCGCCATTTTCACTCCAGCCTGGGTAACAAGAGCGAAACTCTGTCTCAAAAAAAAAACTTGCTTCTACACATGGTTTCTGTTTTCTCCCAAGTTGGTAATTAATTTCTCCCTCTTGTTTTATTTCTGCTTCCAATCCTTCTTTTTCCTTTATATTTTATTTTACTTTCATTTCTGTGGGTACCTAGTAGATATATGTATTATGGGGTACATGAGACGTTTTGATACAGGCATGCAATGTGACATACTCTTTTTATTCTTGACTCTTTTCTTTCCACCCTTTTCCATTCTTATCTTTTAAAGGAAAAAAATGGTAAAATAATTTAAGAAAGAAAAACAAATAATAATTTAAGAAAAGGAAGTCTACTATTTTGAAAAACACCAGAGGAAGAGAGTTTTGAATCCTAAATCCTTATCCCAGGAACTTCTTTGAAGAGTATATCCAACTTCTCATCTTCCTCTTCTGCCATTAATTTTGATTTGAAGTTATTTTTAACCTATTATTCATTTTATTCCCAAGGAATTGCTATAGAATATATGAATCTTAATCCTATATATTATAGTATGTTCCTGTCATGGAGGAAACAGCCTCTAGATAGCTCCAGAACTTCCCTTAGCAGAATGTCCAAAAGGAAATGTGCACTTGATGAGTCTCAAATTTTATTATTGTTCTGAAGAGGTTTCAGTTGCCCAGTCTATGTGGTTTACTCCCACACTGAAAAACAAGGATCAGCCCCAGAGCTTAGAGTCTGGGGAGATACGTAGGCATTCCTGAGAGAAAAGGGAAGTGAAGACTTAACTGAGGAGATTTAGTAAATAAAGGATTAATTCTTCCTTCCAATGGCTCTTTTATTATCTCCAAAATTAACATTTTCTACATGGAATTTTGAATGCTGGTCATGACAAGGAAAGTCCTAGGTTGTAGGAGCACACAAAGGCAGCACTCAAAGTACAGGCAACAGAATGGATTCAACAATTGTTTAGCTTATCCGTCCAGCATTACTTTTAAATTTTAAACCTAATAATACCTATCATTGTTGCATGTGGCCAAGAGGTTAGCACCTCACATTCTGCCTTATTTTGCATTTTCCCACAAACAAAACCTAAGTGAGGAATTTAGGAGGCTGTGACTGTGTGCAGGAGTGAAGGAACAGAGTGAGACAGGAAAGAGGAAAGGCCAGTAGAGGGCACATTTTTCAAAGTTGCTGCAGAAAGCAAGGGACACAGATGAAGCTGGAAACCATCATTCTCAGCAAACACACGAACAGAAAACCAAACACTGCATGTTCTCACTCATTAGTGGTAGTGGAACAATGAGAACACATGGACACAGGGAGAAGAACGTCACACACCAGGGCCTGTCGGCAGTGGGGAGGAGGGTTAGGGAGGGATAGGGGAAGGATAGCATTAGGAGTAATACCTAATATAGATGACAGCGTGATGGATGCAGCAAACCACCATGGCACGTGTATACCTATGTAACAAACGTGCACGTTCTGTACATGTACCCTAGAACTTAAGGTATAATAATTCTAAAAAAAGAAGCTCAAAGAGGCTCTCAGTGCATGAGAAGTAAAATGCAGAATTCATCAATCCAAGTGTTGAGTAGTTGTGCTATCCAGCATAGCCAGAGCTGAGACCAGAGATGGACCTCAAGGATGGGAAGAACAGCAATGAAAGGGTCTGCTGCACATTGATACATATCATAATATCCTTTGCTCCTTCCACCTCATGACTTCAGGGCAATCTCTACGGAGAGTGATTTAGCACTACCTTTCAAAATTAAAAATACACTTGATCAAGAAGCTTAAAGTATAAAGATTTGCCTAATGAATATCCTTGCACATACGTGAAACTCTACATATACAATGATATTTATTGATATGTGACCCCTGAGGGCAAACAACTGGAAAAATACTGTTAACGAATATAGCACAGCTCAAATAAATAATGATGTATTCATGGAACAATGGAATTTGGGTGACAATTATCTGTACTTAACAACATGCATGAAAGTGTCACAAACAAATCAGGGTGGGCCTGGGGGCTGCTATGGGCCCTCTGGTGGGGGGCGTGGGCACAGCCCCCCAGCAAGGGCATCCCTAAGCAGCCAGGGTGGCCCTGGAGGTGGCTGCAGGCTCTCTAGTGGGGGCTGTGGGCACAGCCCCCGAGCCAGGGGGTCCCTAAAAAGCCGGGGTGGCCCTGGGGCCTGCTATGGGCCCTCTGGCAGGGGCTTTGGGCACTTCCCCCAAACCAGGAGGTCCCTAAGCAATCAGGGTGGGACTGGGGACTGCTACGGGCCCTCTGGTGGGGGCTGTTGGCACAGCCCCCAAGCCAGAGAGTCCCTAAGCAGCCAGGGTTGGCCTGGGGGCTGCTACAGGCCCTCTGGCAGGGGCTGTGGGCACAGCCCCTGAGCCAGAAGGTCGCTAAGCAGCCAGGGTGAACCTGGGGGCTGCTACGGGCCCTCTGGAGGGGGCTGTGGGCACAACCACCAAGCCAGGGGGTCTCTAAGCAGCCAGGGTGGGCCTGGGGACTGCTACGGGCCCTCTGGCAGGAGCTGTCGGATAGTTTGCACCTATTTCTACATTTGTATGTACATACTTTACATACTGGGCACATATTTGTACACATGTACATATGGTGTTGTCACGATAAATATATGTGCATAAATATATGTACATAATATGTGCACAATACATATGTACCTAATGTGTACAATATGTACCTTTGTGATATTATGTGTTATATACATATTATTGTGATTATATACCTTATTGTGATTATATATGATATCACTGATATTTAAAGAAATGTGCATAGTGTAAACATTATGTATCTATGCATTGTGTACACATTATAGAGATATAAAGGTACATATTTTACAGATTATGTACATTTTTTATATATATGTATTGTGTACACATATGTACATTAGGGTAAATGTACAGATTGTACCTATTTTATACATTTATTGCAATATGCCAATAAATGTACACATTATGAGTACATTCTGGGATATAATTTTTAGCATATTAGATAGAAATTACTCTGGTTACCAAAGTGGGTGTACACCCATGTGTGTACATAGTTTACAAGTGTACATATTGTGCATATTATGTACTCATATACAGAAGGTACATATCTACATAATATGTACATATCTGTACATAGTGTACATATGTGCATACTGTGTACACTTATGTACACGTGCATATATTGTACCTCTGTACCTAATGTGTACATGATATACATGTGTTCATGTCATAATATCACAATAAATGTATATGTACATAATGTGTACAAAATGTACATTTATAGTGATATTATGTATTACATGTCTATTGTGATTACATATGCTGTTGTGATTCTATGATATCATTGTGATATTATAATAAATGTACATATTGTACACATTAAGTACATACCTATTGTGTACACATTATATACATATAAACGTACAGATAGTACAGATTATGTACATTTATTGTACATCTGTATTGTGTACACATAGGTACATCACAGTCAATGTACATATGGTACACATTCTGTACACTGATTGTAATATCCCAATAAGTGTACACTGGGATATAATTTTTAGTATATTAGATAAAAATTACTTTCAATATCAAAGTGGGTATACACCCATCTGTGTACATTTTGTGATATTATCCATCATATCCTAAGTAGGGATTACTCTCATTGTGAAATAAAGTGTACACTCTGTTATTGTTCCAATATCACAGGCAATGTACAACGCTTCTGTGATGTAGTTCCTAATATCCTGGGGAAAGAGGATGATTACACCCTGAATATCGCAGGAAGTGTACACCACCATTGTAGTATTTTTTCTAATATCCAGAAACAGAGAGGATATTACTCCAAATATCCCAGAAACCGCACAAGCCCCCAGTGATATTGTTCCTAATAACTAGAGGATTACAGATGATATTACTCACGATGTGACTAGGGCTGTACACCGGTCCTGTGATATGGTTCCTAATATCCAGAGAAGGAGAGGAGAATGTTGCTGCCCATAGGGAAATACTCTGAATACGGCAAAAGGTGTACACCACACTCTGATATGGTCACTAATGTAAACAAGAAAACAATTATATTGAATTAAACATTGCAAGGGGTGAAACCCCACTGTGCTTTCAATTCTAATGTCGAGGGGGGGTGAGGATGACATTTTTGTCAATATGGCAGAGGTGTAATTAGAGCTAGTGCCTAAAACCAATAAAAAGCAGAATAACATTATCATCTCCCTATGATATTGTTGCCAGTAACATATTACACCACATTTTCAAAATAGCCAGTCCCCAGCAGCTGTGGGCACAGCCCCCTAGCCAGGGGATCCCTAAGCAACCAGGGTGGGCCTGGGTGCTGCTACGGTCCCTCCAGCGGGAGCCGTGGGCATATGTCTCCATTGCCAGGGGCTCCCTAAGCAGCCAGGGTGGGCCTGGGTCCTGCTACCGGCCTTCCGGCGGGGGCGGTGGGCACAGCCCCCTAGACAGAAAGTCCCTAAGAAGCCAGTGTGGGCCTGGGGGCTGCTACAGGCCCTCCAGTGGGGGCCATGGGCACAGCCTCCTAGCCAGGGGGTTTCTAAGCAGCCACTGTGGGCCTGGGGGCTGCTATTGGCCCTCCGGTGGGGACGGTGGGCACAGCCCCCTAGCCAGGGGGTCCCTAAGCAGCAAGGGTGGGCCTGGGGGCTGCTACTGGCTTTGGAGCAGGGGCTGTGGGCACAGCCCCCTAGCCAGGGGGTCCCTAAACAGTCAGGGTGGGCCTGGGGCTGCTATGAGCCCTCGAGCAGGGGCTGTGGGTACAGCCCTTTAGCCAGGGTGGTCCCTAAGCAGCCACAGTGGACCTGGGGGATGCTACCGACCCTCTGTTGGGGGCTGTGGGATAGCGTGCTGTGCATAGGCACATAGTTTGCACCTATTTCTTTCTTTCTCTCTTTCTTTCTTTCTTTTTTTTTTTTTTGAGACAGAGTTTTTCTGTTGTTACTCAGACTGTAGTGCAATGGCACGATCTCGGCTCACTGCAACCTCCGCCTTCTGGGTTAAAGCAATTCTCCTGCCTCAGCCTCTTGAGTAGCTGGGACTACAGGCACGCAACACCATGCCCAGCTAATTTTTGTATTTTTAGTAGAGACGGGGTTTCACCTTGTTGACCAGGATGGTCTCAATCTCTTGACGTCGTGATCCACCCGCCTCGGTCTCCCAAAGTGCTGGGATTATAGGCGTGAGCCACCGCACCCAGCCAGTTTGCACCTATTTCTACATGTGTACATAGTTTACATAGTGGGCACATATTTGTACACGTGTACATATGGTGTTATCAAAATATGTGCATAATGTGTGCACAATACATATGTACATAATGTGTACAATATGTACTTTTTGTGATATTATGCATTTTATATATATATTATTGTGATTATATATCTTATTGTGATTATATATATCACTGATATTTCAAAAAATGTGCATAGTGCACACATTATGTACCTATGCATTGTGTACACATAGAAATATAAAAGTATATATTTTACAGATTATGTACATGTTTTTCTACATGTGTATTGTGTATACATATGTACATCAGGATAAATGTACATATTGTACCTATTATATACATTTATTGCAATATGCCAATAAATGTTCACATTATGAGTACATTCTGGGATATTATATTTAGTCTATTAGATAGAAATTACTCCAGTTACGAAAGTGAGTTTACACCCATGTGTGTACATAGTTTACACGTGTACATATTGTGTATATTATGTACTTGTGTACAGAAGGTACATATCTACATAATATGTACATATGTGTACATAATGTGCACACTTATGTACACGTGTATATATTGTACATCGGTACATAATGTGTACATGATGTACATGTGTACATATTGTAATATCACAATAAATGTATGTGTACATGTGTACAATATGTACATTTATATGGATATTATGTATTACATGTGCATTGTGATTATATATGCTGTTGTGATTCTGATATCATTGTGATATTACAATAAATGTACATATTGTACACATTATGTACATACCTATTGTGTACACATTATGTACAGTCAATGTACATATGGTACATATTCTACACATTTATTGTAATATCCTAATAAGTGTACACATTATGAGTATATTCTGGGATATGATTTATAGTATATTGGATAAAAATTACTTTCAATATCAAAGTGGGTATACACCCATGTATGTAAATTTTGTGATATTATCCATCATATCCTAAGTAGGTATTACTCTCATTGTGAAAGAAAGTGTACACTCTGTGATTGTTCCAATATCACAGGCAATGTACAATGCCTCTGTGATGTAGTTCCTAATAACCTAGGGACGGAGGATGATTATACCCTGAATGTCACAGGAAATGTACACCACCACTGTAGTATTGTTTCTAATATCCAGAAACGGAGAGGATATTACTCCAATTATCTCAGAAAGCACACGAGCCCCCAGTGATATTGTTCCTAATAACTAGGGGATTACAGATGATATTACTCACCATGTGAATGGGGCTGTACACCGGTCCTGTGATATTGTTCCTAATGTCCAGAGGAGAGGAGAATGTTGCTGCCCATATTGAAATACTCTGAATATGGCAAGAGGTGTACACCACGCTCTGATATGGTCACTAATGTCCACAATAAAACAGTTATATAGAATTAAACATTGCAAGGGGTGAAACCCCCTATGCTTTCAATTCTATTGTCAAGGAAAGTGAGGATGACATTTCTGTCAATATGGTAGAGGTGTAACTAGAGCTAGTGCCTAATATGAAAAAAACAGAATAACTTTATTATTTCCTAGTGATATGTTTGCCAGTATCATATTACACCACATTTTCAAAATAGCCGATCCCCAGCAGCCAGGGTGGGCCTGGGGGCTGCTACGGGCCCTCTGGTGGGGGCTGTGGGATAGCGTGCTGTGCATAGGTACATAGTTTGCACCTATTTCTACATGTGTACATAGTTTACATAGTGGGCACATATTTGTACACGTGTACATACGGTGTTATGATAAATATATATGTACATAATATGTGCACTATACATATGTAGCTAATGTATACAACATGTACTTTTTTGTAATATTACGTGTTATATACATATTATTTTGATTATATGTGTTATTGTGATTATATATATATATATCATTGATATTTCAAGAAATGTGCATAGTATACACATTATGTACCTTTGCATTGTGTACACTTAAATATAAAGGTACATATTTTACAGATTATGTACATTTTTTCTACATTTGTATTGTGTACACATATGTACATCAGAGTAAATGTACAGATTGTACCTATTATATACATTTATTGCAATATACCAATAAATGTACCTATGATGAGTACATTCTGGGATTTTTTTGGTATATTAGATAGAAATTACTCCTGTTATTAGAGTGGGTATACACTTCTGTGTGCAAATATTTTACATGTGTACATATTGTGCATATTATGTACTCATGTACAGATGGTACATATCTACATATTATATACATTTATTTACACGTGTACAGTGTACATATCTACATACTGTGCACACTTATGTACACGTGTACGTATTGTACATCTGTACATAATATGTACATGATGTAGATGTGTGCAAACTGTAATATCACAAAAAATGTATATGTACATGTGTACAATATGTACATTTATTTTGATATTATGTATTATATATGTTTTGTGATTATATATGCTGTTGTGATTATATATATCATTGTGATATTAAAATAAATGTACATATGGTACATTTTATATATATTTATTGTAATATCCCAGTAAGTATACACATTATGAGTGTATTCCGGATTATCATTTTTAGTATATTAGATAAAAATTTCTTCCAATATTAAAGTGGTTTTACACCCATGTGTGTTTATTTTGTGATATTATTCATCATATACTAAGTATATGATGTGAAAGAAAGTGTACACTCTGTGATTGTTCCAATATCCCAGGCAATGTACATCACTTCTGTGATGTAGTTTCTAATATCCTGGGGACAGAGGATGATCCTACCCTGATATCGGAGGAAGTGGACACCACCAATGTAGTGTTGTTTCTAATACCCAAAAACGGAGAGGATATTCCTCCAAATATGTCAGGAAGCACACAAGCCCCCAGTGATATTGTTTCTAATAACTAGGGGATTACAGATGACATTACTCACGATGTGACTGGGGCTGTATGGTGGTCCTGGGATATTGTTCCTAATATCTAGGGAAGGAGAGGATAAAGTTACTGCCCTTGTGGAAATACTCTGAATATGGCAAGAGGTGTACACCAGGCTCTGATATGGTCTCTAATGTCCACAATAAAAACAATTTTATTGAATTAAACACTGTAAGGGGTGAAACCCTTCTGTGCTTTCAATTCTACTGTCAAGGTTGGTGAGGATGACATTTTTGTCAATATCGCCAAGGTATAACTAGAGCTAGTGTTATTGTGCCTAATATAAATAAAAACCAGAATAAGATTAACATCTCCCTATGATATGATTCCCAGTATCATATTACACCACATTTTCAAAATAGCTGTTCCCTAGCAGCCAGGGTGGGCCGGGACCTCTGTCGGAGACTGTGGTTATACTGCTCCTTAGCCAGGAGTTTCTAGCAGACAGGGTGGACCAAGGGGCTGCTACATGCGCTGCATATGTACATGGTTTTCACCTCTTTCTACATGTGTACATAATTTACATAATGTGCACCTATATATACTCGTGTAGATATAGTATGTATGTACATAGTGTGTATATTATGCACACGTGGACATATGGTGTTATCACAATATGTCCACGGATCACAATATGAGTGTATTACATATGTACATAATATGTAAACATACATATGTACATAACGTGTACATATGTACGTTTCTTGTGATATTATGTATTATGCATATATTTTTGTGGTTATATGTTGTGATATGATATCACTGATATTTCAAAAAATGTACATATTGTACGTGTTATGTACCTATGTATTGTGTACACATTATATAAATATAAATCTACATATTTTACAGATTATCTACATTTAATCTACATATGTATTGTGTGCACATGTGTACATCACAGTAAATGTACATATTGTAGATATTATGTACATTTATTACAATATACCAATAAATGTACACATTTTGAGTACATTCTGGGATATTATTTTTAGTATATTAGATAAAAATTACTCCTATTATCAAAATGTTTATACACCCATATGTGTACATATTGTACCCGTGTACATATCATGCATATGATATACTTGTTTACAGATAACACATATCTGCACAATGTGTACATATATGTACATGTGTACTTGATGTACATATCTACATACTGTGCACCACGTGTACATAGTGTATACAATGTGCACACATATTTACACGTGTACATATAGTACATGTATACATGATGTGTGCACATTATGTACACTTTGTCATATTGTAATATTGCAATAAATGTATATGTACATAATGTGTACAATATGTACATTTAACGTGATATGTATTACATATACTGTGATTATATGTTATTTTGATTATATATGATATCATTGTGATAGTACAACAAATGTACATATTGTACACATTATGTACATGTGTATGTGTATATATTATTGACATTTTATGTCCCTATTGCACACATTAACATTTATTGTACATATGTATTTTGTACACATAAGTACATCATAGTAAATGTATTATATATGGTAGATATTATATACTTTTTTTGTTGTATCGCAATAAATGTACACTTCACGAGTATATTCTGGGATATTATTTTTAGTATATTACATGAAAATTACTCCTAATATAAAAGTGGGTATACACCCATGTCTGTACATTTTGTTATATTATTTATTATGTCCTAAGTAGATATTACTCTCATTGTTAAGGCAAGTGTACACTCTGTCATTTTTCCAATATCACAGTTGGTGATATTGAAACGCTTCTGTAATATAGTTCCTAATATCCTGGGGAGAGGGGATGATTATACACTGAATATCGCAGGAAGTGTACACCACCACTTTAATATCGTTTCTAATATCCAAAAACGGAAAGGATTTTACTCCAAATATCTCAGGAAGTGCACAAACCCCAGTGATATTGTTTCTTATATCTAGGGAATGAGAGATGATATTACGTACAATGTGGCTGAGGCTGTACACCTGTACTGTGATATTGTTCTTAATATCCAGGGAAGAAAAGGATGATGTTACTGCCCATATGGTAATACTCTCAATATGGCAAGAGGTGTACACCACGCTCTTATATGGTAACTAATGTCCACAGAAAATATAATTATATCGAATTAAACATTGCAAGGAGTGAAACCCCCTGTGATTTCAACTCTAATGTGTATAGTGGCGAGGATGATATTTTTGTCAATTTTTTTTAATTTTTTATTGCATTTTAGGTTTTGGAGTACATGAGTAGAACATGCAAGGCAGTTGCGTAGATACACACATGGCAGTGTGTTTTGCTTCCTTTCTCCCCTTCACCCACATTTGGCATTTCTCCCCAGGCTATCCCTCCCACCTCCCCCTCCAACTGGCCCTCCCCTTTGCCCCCCAATAGACCCCAGTGTTTAGTACTCCCCTCCCTGTGTCCATGTGTTCTCATTTTTCATCACCCGCCTATGAGTGAGAATATGCGGTGTTTCATTTTCTGTTCTTGTGTCAGTTTGCTGAGAATGATGTTCTCCAGATTCATCCATGTCCCTACAAACGATACAAACTCATCATTTCTGATTGCTGCATAATATTTTATGGTGTATATGTGCCACATTTTTCCAATCCAGTCTATCGTCAATGGGCATTTGGGTTGATTCCAGGTCTTTGCTATTGTAAACAGTGCTGCAATGAACATTCGTGTGCATGTGTCCTTATAGTAGAACGATTTATAGTCCTTTGAATGTATACCCAGTAATGGGATTGCTGGGTCAAATGGAATTTCTATTTCTAAGGCCTTGAGGAATCGCCACACTGTCTTCCACAATGGTTGAACTAATTTACACTCCCACCAACAGTGTAGAAGTGTTCCTTTTTCTCCACATCCTCTCCAGCATCTGTTGTCTCCAGATTTTTTAATGATCGCCATTCTGACTGGCGTGAGATGGTATCTCAATGTGGTTTTGATTTGCATCTCTCTGATGATCAGTGACGATGAGCATTTTTTCATATGATTGTTGGCCTCATATATGTCTTCTTTCGTAAAGTGTCTGTTCATATCCTTTGCCCACTTTTGAATGGGCTTGTTTTTTTCCTGTAAATCTGTTTGAGTTCTTTGTAAATTCTAGATATCAGCCCTTTGTCAGATGGGTAAACTGCAAAAATTTTTTTCCATTTTGTTGGTTGCCTATTCACTCTAGTGACTGTTTCTTTTGCCGTGCAGAAGCTGTGGAGTTTGATTAGGTCCCATTTGTCTATTTTGGCTTTTGTTGCCAATGCTTTTGGTGTTTTGTTCATTAAGTCCTTGCCTACTCCTATGTCCTGGATAGTTTTGCCTAGATTTCCTTCTAGGGTTTTTATGGTGCCAGGTCTTATGTTTAAGTCTTTAATCCATCTGGAATTAATTTTAGTGTAAGGTGTCAGGAAGGGGTCCAGTTTCTGCTTTCTGCACATGGCTAGCCAGTTTTCCCAACGCCATTTGTTGAACAGGGAATCATTTCCCCATTGCTTGTTCTTGTCAGGTTTATCAAAGATTGTATCGTTGTATATATGTTTTGTTGACTCCGATGTCTCTGTTCTGTTCCATTGGTCTATATCTCTGTTTTGGTACCAGTACCATGCTGTTTTGATTACTGTAGCCTTGTAGTATAGTTTGAAATCCGGTAGTGTGATGCCCCCCGCTGTGTTCTTTTTGCTTAGAATTGACTTGGCTATGTGGGCTCTCTTTTGGTTCCATATGAAGTTCATGGTGGTTTTTTCCAGTTCTGTGAGGAAAGTCAACGGTAGCTTGATGGGGATAGCGTTGATTCTGTAAATTACTTTGGGCAGTATAGCCATTTTCACGATATTGATTCTTCCTAACCATGAACATGGAATGTTTCTCCATCTGTTTGTGTCCTCTCTGATTTGTTGAGCAGTGGTTTGCAGTTTTTCTTGAATAGGTCCCTTACGTTCCTTGTGAGTTGTATTCCAAGGTATTTTATTCTTTTTGTAGAAATTGTGAATGGCAGTTCGTTCTTGATTTGGCTCTCTTTAAGTCTGTTATTGGTGTATAGGAATGCTTGTGATTTTTACACATTGATTTTATTTCCTGACACTTTGCTGAAGTTGCTTATCAGTTTCAGGAGATTTTGGGCTGAGGCGATGGGGTCTTCTAGGTATACTATCATGTCATCTGCAAATAGAGACAATTTGGCTTCCACCTTTCCTATTTGAATACCCTTTATTTCTTTTTCTTGCCTGATTGCTCTGGCTAGAACTTCCAGTACTATATTGAATAGGAGTGGTGAAAGAGGGCATCCTTGTCTAGTGCCAGATTTCAAAGGGAATGCTTCCAGTTTTTGCCCATTCAGTATGATATTGGCTGTTGTTTGTCATAAATAGCTTTTATTACTTTGAGATACGTTCCATCGATACCGAGTTTATTGAGGGTTTTTAGCATAAAGGGCTGTTGAATTTTGTCAAATGCCTTCTCTCCGTCAATTGAGATAATCATGTGGTTTTTGTTTATGGTTCTGTTTATGTGGTGAATTACGTTGATAGACTTGCGTATGTTGAACCAGCCTTGCATCCCCGGGATGAATCCTACTTGATCGTGATGAATAAGTTATTTGATTTGCTGCTGCAATCAGCTTGCCAATATTTTATTGAAGATTTTTGCATCTATGTTCATCATGGATATTGGACTGAAGTTTTCTTTTCTTGTTGGGTCTCTGCCGGGTTTTGGTATCAGAATGATGTTGGTCTCATAAAATGATTTGGGAAGGCTTCCCTCTTTTTGGATTGTTTGAAATAGTTTTAGAAGGAATAGTACCAGCTCCTCTTTGTGTGTCTGGTAGAATTCGGCTGTGAATCCGTCTGGACCTGGGCTTTTTTTGAGTGGTAGGCCCTTAATTGCTGCCTCGACCTCTGACCTTGTTATTGGTCTATTCATACTTTCAGGTTCCTCCAGGTTTAGGCTTGGGAGGACACAGGAGTCCAGGAATTTATCCATTTCTTCCAGGTTTACTAGTTTATGTGCATAGAGTTGTTTGTAATATTCTCTGATGATGGTTTGAATTTCTGTGGAATCTGTGGTGATTTCCCCTTTATCATTTTTATTGCATCTATTTGGTTGTTCTCTCTTTTCTTTTTAATCAATCTGGCTAGTGGTCTGTCTATTTTGTTGATCTTTTCAAAAAAACCAGCTCCTGGATTTATTGATTTTCTGAAGGGTTTTTCGTGTCTTCATCTCCTTCAGTTCAGCTCTGTAGTTATTTCTTGTCTTCTGCTGGGTTTTGAGTTTTTTTGATCATGCTCCTCTAGCTCTTTCAATTTTGATGATAGGGTGTCAATTTTGGATCTCTCCATTCTCCTCAAATGGGAACTTATTGCTATATACTTTCCTCTAGAGACTGCTTTAAATGTGTCTCAGAGATTCTGGCACGTTGTGTCTTCGTTCTCATTGGTTTCGAAGAACTTCTTTATTTCTGCCTTCATTTCGTTGTTTACCCAGTCAACATTCAGAAGCCAGTTGTTCAGTTTCCATGAAGCTGTGCAGTTCTGGGTTGGTTTCTGAATTCTGAGTTCTAACTTGATTGCACTATGGTCTGAGAGGCTGTTATGATTTCAGTTGTTTTGCATTTGCTGAGCAGCGCTTTACTTCCAATTATGTGGTCAATTTCTGAGTAGGTGTGATGTGGTGCTGAGAAGAATGTGTATTCTGTGGATTTGGGGTGGAGAGTTCTGTAAATGTCTATCAGGTTTGCTTGCTCCAGGTCTGAGTTCAAGCCGTGGATATCCTTGTTGATTTTCTGTCTGGTTGATCTGTCTAATATTGACAGTGGAGTGTTAAAGTCTCCCACTATTATTGTGTGGGAGTCTAAGTCTCTTTGTAAATCATTAAGAACTTGCCATATGTATCTGGGTGCTCCTGCATTGGGTCCATATATGTTTAGGATCGTTAGCTCTTCTTGTTGTATCGATCCTTTTACTGTTATGTAATGGCCTTCTTTGTCTCTTTTGATCTTTGTTGCTTTAAAATCTGTTTTATCAGAGATGAGAATTGCAACTCCTTCTTCTTTTTTGCTCTCCATTTGCTTGGTAAATCTTCCTCCATCCCTTTATTTTGAGCCTTTGTGTATCCTTGCATGTGAGATGGGTTTCCTGGATACAGCACACTGATGGGTTTTGGACTTTTATCCAATATGCCAGTCTGTGTCTTTTGATTGGTGCATTTAGTCCATTTACATTTAGAGTTAATATTGTTATGTTTGAATTTGATACTGCCATTTTGATGCTAGCTGGCTGTTTTTCCCGTTAGTTGTTGTAGATTCTTCATTATGTTGATGCTCTTTAGCATTTAGTGTGATTTTGGAATGGCTGGTACTGGTTGATCCTTTCTATGTGTAGTGCCTCTTTCAGGGGCTCTTGTAAAGCAGGCCTGGTGGTGACAAAATCTCTGAGTACTTGCTTGTTCACAAAGGATTTTATTTTTCCTTCACTTCTGAAGCTCAGTTTGGCTGAATATGAAATTCTGGGTTGAAAGTTCTTTTCTTTAAGAATGTTGAATATTGGCCCCCACTCTCTTCTGGCTTGTAGTGTTTCTGCCGAGAGATCTGCTGTGAGTCTGATGGGCTTCCCTTCGTGAGTGACCCAACCTTTCTCTCTGGCTGCCCTTAGTATTTTCTCCTTTATTTCAACCCTGTTGAATCTGACGATTATGTGCCTTGGGGTTGCTCTTCTTGCGGAATATCTTTGTGGTGTTCTTTGTATTTCCTGCATTTGAGTGTTGGCCTGTCTTGCTAGGTGGAAGAAATTTTCCTGGATGATGTCCTGAAGAGTATTTTCCAGCTTGGATTCATTCTCTTCGTCACATTCTAGTACACCTATCAAACGTAGGTTAGGTCTTTTCACATAGTCCCACATTTCTTGGAGACTTTGTTCATTCCTTTTTGCGCTTTTTTCTCTGATCTTGGTTTCTCGTTTTATTTCGTTGAGTTGATCTTTGACTTCAGATATTCTTTCTTCTGCTTGGTCAATTCGGCTATTGAAACTTGTGCATGCTTCGTGAAGTTCTCGTATTGTGTTTTTCAGCTTCTTTAGTTCATTCATATTCCTCTGTAAGTTATCCATTCTTGTTATCATTTCCTCAAATCTTTTTTCATATCTTTTTTCAAGGTTCTTAGTTTCTTTGCATTGATTTAATACATGTTCTTTTAGCTCACAAAAGTTTCTCATTATCCACCTTCTGAAGTCTAATTCCGTCATTTCATCACAGTCATTCTCCGTCCAGCTTTGTTCCCTTGCTGGTGAGGAGTTTTGGTCCTTTCTAGGAGGTGAGGTGTTCTAGTTTCGGGTGTTTTCCTCCTTTATGCGCTGGTTTCTTCCCATCTTTGTGGATTTATCCACCTGTCATCAGTGTAGTTGCTGACTTTTCGATTGGGTCTCTTAGTGGACACCCAGATTGTTGGTGATGAAGTATTTCTGTTACTTGGTTTTCCTTCTACCAGTCTAGCCCCTTCACTGTATGACTGCTGAGGTCCACTCCAGGCCCTGCTTGTCTGGGGTGCACCTGTAGCGGCTGCAGAACAGTGAGGGATGCTACCAGTTTCTTTTTCTGCTATCTTTGTCCCAGGATGATGCCTGCTAAATGTCAGTTCTTTGGATATAGAGGGGTCAGGGAGCTGCTTGAGGAAACAGTCTGTACTTTTTAGGAGCTCAATTTCTGAGCTGTGAGCTCTGTTGTTCATTCAGGGCTGTTAGGTTGCTATGTTTAATTCTGCTGCATCAGAGCTCATTAAAAGACCCTTTTTTTCTCAGATGCTTTGTCTTGGAGGGTTGGGGCTTTATTTTTGGATGTCCGCCGTGCTGTCCTGCCCAGCTAGGAAGCAGTCTAGTCACTATTTGCCTGCAGAGGTTCCGCCCTGCTGTTGTGAGGTTCGCCCTGTTGCTGCAGGCTCTGCTCTTCTGCTGCCGGTTCTGCCCTGCTGCCACGGGCTATGCCCTACGGCAGAGTCTCTCTGTTGTATCGGGTTGCCTCGGCAATGGCAGGCTGCGTCAGCAGTGGGCATGTATCTCAGTAGGTGCGGATTGCCTCGGTAATGGTGAACACCCCTCCCCCACGGAGCGTCTCAAGGAACGTCTTTACTGGGAGCATTTGGAATCGCCGTTTTGTCCGTCCCACTGCACTACCCCAAACGCTGTGTCCCTGCAATCCCCTGGGCTGGCCCACTGTCCAGGCCCCATTCAGTCTTAAGTTCAGCCCTCTCAAGTCTCAGGTTGCCAGTTCAACAGGGCACCTGGACAAGCGTACCCTGTGCGGAGCGCTGTGTAGGGCTGGCCGCCACCACCCCGGCTGCCGGCTGCACCAGACAAAACCTCTGCCTGGCGTCCTGCATCTCCTTTATACCTGGGAATTTCCCCGTTCTGTGGGTAACAAAAATCAGTCTGTAAATGCAGCTCTGACTCACCTCTCCACGCATTCACCAAGAGCTTCAATCCTGGGTTGTTCTCACAGCCCCATCTTGAGTCCTCCCCCCGATTTTTGTCAATACTGCAGAGGTGTAACTAGAACTAGTGTTATCGTGCCCAACATAAAAGAAAACCAAATTAACATTATCTTCTCCCTATGATATGGTTTCCGGTATCATATTACTCCAGTTTTTCTAAGTAGCCGATTCATAGAAGCCAGGGGAGAAAGCTGGGGTGCTGCTACTCACCCTCCAGTGGGGGCTGTGTGTACAGCCCCTAGCCAGTGGGTTCATAATATCCAGGGGGGCTGGAGTAATATTACTCTCCCTCTGATGGGGTTGTGGGCACAGCCCCTTAGCCAGAGGGTTCATAATATCCATGGGAGGCTGGAGGGATATAACTCACCCTCTGGCGGTGGCTTGCACTGGGTGTATACTTTACAGAGATATGTCACCTAATATTGACGTTGCGTGGCTGTGGTTGTATATTTTAAAGAGATATTACTCCTAATATCTTAGTTGTTGTACAGTATGTTTCAACACTTTTTTATCTTGTTTGTGATATTCAGCATGTCATTACTCGTAATATCAAAGTATGTGTAAAGTATTTTTGTACACCCTGTGATATTATTCATATCTCAGGGAGAGATACTATGAGTCACAGGTATGGCCACTCCTCTGTGATATGGTTCATAATATTCAGAAGGAACCCGGGTGATATTACTCGCCCTATGGCAGGAGGATAATGTGGGTGTACATTTTAAAGAGATTGCTCCGAATATCACCGTCTGGTTGATATGGGTGTATATTTTAAAGAGATATTACTCCTAATGCCGTAGCTGATGTAGAGTATGTTTAACCACTTTGTGATATTATTTGTAATATCATAGAGAGAAATATTACTTGAAATATCAAAGAGAAAGAAATAAAGTTACTCCAGAGGACCCTTCAGCCGTGTGCTCACCCCACTCTCCCACCTTGCATCTTTAGGGTGCACCCAGGCTCCTCAGGGAACTTCAGGTGAGTAGAGAGGCCCGACCCGAGGATTTCTCAGTCAAGCAAAGCAGATGAGTACATGAATCATTGTAATTTTGTACTGAAAATCTATAATAGGTACACACAGTATGTCCATGAAGTGCCAGAGAGGAAAAGACAAACCCTGCCTGGAGAAGTGGGGGATGCTGAGCAGGGAGTTGACATTTAAATAAGTTTTGATGAATGCTCAGGGTAGAAAAGAAAACAAGAATTATAGGGTAAAAAAATCACGTTAAACACACAAGAACACATGGGAGAACATGATTTTTGAGAAATCTGAGTGGGTGGGTATGACTAAAAGCTAAAGGGTCCCGAATGTAGGTTAGGAGGAAACAGAAGACGAAGAGGGAAAATGAATTCTGATGGCAAATGTCTCTGTAGAAAGGTCTATGGGGTTAGGTCTTCTCTTGCAGACAATGTGGAGACCTTGGATATTTTTCATAATCAGCTGTTTTGGAAAGACCTTTTTTAGAATACTCTGACAAGCATTGTCTGTATCAAGGCCTTCTGTGCACATGTGTTTCTTACTAATTTGTAAACTCTTTCAAGTCAAGGCTGCACCTGTCTTAGTTTTCCTTTCCTGTAACTTTTCAATATACTTTTTATAGTTACATTAGGTTGGACTGAATTGAAACCACAAAATACTATAAAATGATGGAACAGAATAGGTATATTTATATTAAAGACAGATTTAAGACAAATAAAATATTAGTTTACATATTCTATTATGGAAATTAAACAAGGATTTATTCATTCTAATGCCTCATAGGTACATGCTTTTTAGAACATCATACTTAGGCATTCAAAAACAACCGGAATTTGAAGGTGTGTTCTTATGTGATAATTTTATGTGTCGACTTCACTGGGCCATGAGAGGCTCAGATGTCTGTTAAAGCATAATTTCTGGGTGAGTCTATGAGGATGTTTCTGGAGGAGATGAGCGTTTGAATCAGTGGACTGAGTGAAGATCATGGGCTGGTCTCATCCAATGTTCTGCAGGCCAGAAGAGAGCAGGTGGAGGAAGATTGAATTCCCTCTCTGCCCGAAAATGGGGCTGGAACACCAGTTTTCTCTTGCCCTTGACTTTCCAGCTCTCAGGCCTTTGAACGAAGCCATGGGCTTTCCTGGATCTTCACCTTGCAGATGCAAGGCTGTGGGACTTCAGAGCTTTCACAGTTACTTGAGCAGTACCTCACAGTAAATCTCACTGGAGCTCTTTCTCCAGTCTTCAGACAGAAGGCTCTCTGTTAGGCACAAGAGCAAGCTGTCTGAGCCTTGCTATTTGAGCTGAAAAGGGCCTTATGAGAGACAGTCTATGTTACAGAGTTTACATTTCATGTTCAAGAACAGGCCATGTGTCTTCTTCCTTGTTACCCTAACTCTCAATTTCAGGAATCTGTACATTACTCTCAGGGCTTCGTGGTCTTTTGGGGGACAGCAAAGCTGCAAAATGAGCACAGAATTACTTTAGTATATTATAGAAAAAATACAGAAGAAGATGCTTTATAAGAGCAGAGTATAAAACTCATACAGTTTGGCAATTTTCAAAGAAACCTGCAGAATTAAACTTGTAGTGTAATCCTCCTCAAGGGGCTCAACAAAACCTTGGAAACATAAATGAAGTGGAATTGCACATGTGACATTTTTAGTAAATTTAAAAAAAAAAAGAAAAAGGAAAAAAACTTCATTAAATAAAATACCTTAAAAAGCCAAGAAACTAACTGCAAGTCCCACAAAGACATTGGGCAATGATTCTGTATGATTTCAGGAGTGCTGATAAATAATGTCTTAATGTAGTAAAATCTAATAAGAAGTACATGTAATCTCTTACCTTTAGTGTTTATTTTACTAGACATTCCAGGAGGACAGTAGCAACTAGTTGAGGTCTAGAAAGAAAACGAAGAAATGTTACAGTAACCAGTACAATGGCGGTCTCATAGCTAGTAAAATGGTCAAGATATGACTAGGGATTTTTCCTAAAGGCATTCACAGAGTCATCCTGTAATGTAACAATGATTCCTATCATTGTAAACAAAAACTCGGACTTTTCCTTCCCGTGACTGACAAGTAATTATATAAAAAGTAAATTACTTCTTTCATAATGAAAAAATTAACACTAGTGTACTTTCTTCGGCCACTAAAATTCTGCAGAAACCCAGATATAATAAGAAACTCAATTATCCGACCAGGTGTGGTGGCTCACACCTATAATCCCAGCACTTTGGGAGGCCAAGGTGGGTGGGTCACATGAGGTCAGGAGTTTGAGACCAGCCTGACCAACTTGATGAAACCCAGTCTCTACTAAAAATACATAAATTAGCTGGATGTGGTGGTTCATGCCTGTGATCCCAGCTACTTGGGAGGTGAGGCAGGAGAATCACTTGAACCTGAAAAACCAAGGTTGCAGTGAGCTGAGATTGCACCACTACACTTCAGACTGGGAAATAGAGCAAAATTTCATCTCTCTCTATAGATGGATAGATAGATTAGATAGATAGATAGAGATATAGATACACACACACACACACACACACACACATACACACACACACACACATCTCACCTCTTGACCTGTGATCAAAGTTACTTCTAAACTCAATTGAAGGCACTATATATCACAAGCCAGATGGCAAGAAATTAAATAAATTTTAGTCTTTTTACGCTATTCCAATTACATCTTGGTCAGGTTACAAACATGTTTCAGCAAATGTTGGAGGAGTTTTTCTCCCTCTTTAGGAGTCCTGTTTCACTTTATGCTCCCTAACAAAAGACCTCACACATTTAGAAAGAAGATGGAGATAGGCCAGGTTCAGGACATGCTGCACAAGTAGAACCAACTGTCCCAAAAAGAGAGGGCTCTACACCACTCTGAGAACTTCACAACTGTCCAGCTACACACAAATGCCTGAAGTATGGAAGTCCATCTAGAAAATGAACAATTAGTGATATCAAAACTTCTGACCCAAACGGCCTGCAGCTGGTGTGACCATTCATCAAAAAATCTGACTTTAAATGGAGACACATTGGACTTTGACATGTAATAAAAGAACTGAAGCAGCAAAGTGCCTTGATTTGGGTTTCCTTTCCATCTTACCCAGCTCCAGCCAGTAAAGAAGTGAGCATGCCTGTGGTGCTCCTGACACATTTGGGGTAGTTCTCATTCACAGTGGTCAACCTTTGGGATTTTCCCACACATTTTAGGGTCATGATTCATCTATGTTAACCTATAATGTGCAGATAAAAGCTCCTGTTTAGAGACTGGTGAGAAAATTGTCAAATCTGAAAGCCCACGAACTGTATCAGCCGGGGAGAACACATGTAGGAAAGACTACAGAATGTGATGTCAAAAGCCTAATTTAAGGTAGACCTTTACAGCTTTACAATTGTGAGTAATTAACTTACTTTCTCTAGGCTCTGTTATTCTCATATAATTCACGAGAAAGGTAGGCTGAATAGTCTCCCAGATCAATTCCAATCTTAACATCCTCTGGCTTTATGATTAAAGAATGATACTAATATGACTGAAATTGTGACTTGGCCCCAGTAGGAGCCTGCTGGGATCATGCTAGGCAAAACTAGTCCACACAGACAGAGCCATTCTCACCACATCCCTCCCTATGCCAGCTATCATACAGATACGCACCACTGGTAGGAGAAGTCCCTTCTACAGAAGACATTGACTGACTCAATAATAGGCTGATTTATTCATTCAACCAACAAGTCTTCACTGAGCACCTTCTAGGTATTTAGGGATACAACAAAACAAAACAGACAAAATGCCTTCCCTTATGGAGTTTACATTTTAGTGAAGGACAAGGGGGAGTCAGACATCAAATAGAAAATATAAATTAAGGATATATTTTATGCAGAGCAGTGTTGGGATTCACTCAGGGTGGCTGTCAAAATATTAAGGGAAATATTAGGGAAGTTATAGATTATAGTATCAAACCTTTTTGGAAAGCCAAAATGTTTTAATGAGCCGGGTTGAAGACAGCCAGTTCTTACCTTAGAGCTTTAAGTCACAAGGTGGAAATTAAGATAATAAAAGCTTCCCCAGTTAAATCTGTTTGCCCGACATTCCTTTGTCTCTACTCTGTTTACTCATATAAACTTTGTGCTAGATGGCCCTCCCAGGGGAGGTTGAAAAAGAATTACTAGGTAATGGTGTTTATTCTGGTCCTCAGAACCAAAGGTTTTTATGATTCGCAAATCCACTCCATTATCCATCTTTATTCACAACCATGTTGACTTAAAACCTGTTATTAAATCTATACTGAATAAATGCAAGAAGAAACAAGAGTTGTAGTCAATTAGCTGCAATCACCCTCTAAAAGCAGCTGAGGACCCCTTAGCCCAACTCTTGCACTGTATTCTGTAAGTAAGAGAGTAGTTCATTCATCCATTGCTCAGACAAGGTCTGCAGGACAGAGCTCCACAGGTAGTGAGCAAAGTCTCAGCGCAGCCTGGAAGCCCTTGATAAAGTGACTTTTGAACCACAATCCAAAGCAGTGAAAGAGTGAGCCAAGCAGAGAGTAGAGGAAGAATGTTCCAGGCAGAGGAAGCAGCAAGGCCCAGAAACAGGACAGGATCAAGCCTGTCTAGCATGCTAATAGAAACAACATGAGCTCAGTGTTTATAAATAGGAGTAAGAGCAGGAGAGTAGCAGGAAGAACAGTGAGACAGGTAGCAGGGGCCAGGTCATGTACAAAAGAAAGCCACTGGAGAGTCTGAACAGAGACGTAATTATGATCTTGATTCCACTGTGAAAGGATTGTACTAGCTGTTGTATTGAGGGTAGAGTGGCCAGGCACGGTGGCTCACTCCTGTAATCCCAACACTTTGGGAGGCCAAGGCAGGTGGATCACTTGAGGACAAGAGTTCAAGACCAGCCTGGCCAACATGATGAAACCCTGTCTCTACTAAAAATACAAAAACTTAGCTGGGCATGGTGGCTCATGCCTGTAATCCCAGCTACTAGGAAGGCTGAGGCAGGAGAGTTGCTGGAACTCAGGAGGCAGAAGTTACAGTGAGCCTGGATCATGGCATTGCACTCCAGACTTGGTGACAAAGCAAGACTCCATCTGAAAAAAAAGAGAGAGAAAGAAAGTAGACTGAAGAAGGCAAACATAGAAACAAAAAAGCTAGTTAGAAGACTACTGAGAATCCAGGTTAGAGATTCTTTATATATATTTAACTTAAGTCATTCAAGAAGGGCAGCACAAACTGAGGATTGCAGGCCATCTCCAGGGCCAGGAAAGGGATTCTCCTGCAGAGCCTCAGAAGGCACTGGCCCTGCTCCCCCGTTGATTCAGTAAGACTGACTTTAGAATTCTGGCCTTCAGAACTGTAAGGGCAGACATCTGTTTTGTCTCAAGCCACTAAGTGTGCGGTAATTTGTTGCAGCAGCAACAGAAAATTAGTGTTGTAGTGAAGCCTCAAAACCCACCTGAAGGGGCCGGGTATGGTGGCTCATGCCTGTAATCCCAGCACTTTGGGAGGCCAAAATGGGCAGCTCACTTGAGGTCAGGAGTTTGAAAATCCATCTCTATAAAAAATACAAAAATTTTCAGGGCAAAAGTAGGAGTTAGTTTCTCGGCTAGCTGGGAGGGAGGGATGAACTCCACTGGGAGGTTAGTTTCTCAGTTAGCTGGGAGGGAGGGATGAACAGGTGGAACACAGAGGATTTTTAGGGCCATGAAACCACTCTGCATGATGCTGTAATGGTGGATAGACATCATTATACTTGAATGTAAATGATGGGATCTGGGTGACAAGAATGTCTACTAAGCCTTATTGATTGTCACAAATGCTGTGCTTTGTCGGGGATGTTGATGGTGGGGAGGCTGTGTGAGAGGAGGAGGTAACAGGAACTTAATTAATTTTAACTCTCCACTTAATTTTACAGTTCTAAAAAAGTATATTTAAAAGAAAAAAATGCATTTAAAAAGTTGCTGATTTATGACAAGTGTGCTTTCTTGATCATTTCTAGTATTTCTTCTAAAAGGCAACTGAGAAATAAGTGAAAGCTGAAAAATCTCTCCAGGACTGCACTTCACTGAACCATTTAGTGAACAAAAAACAGAGGTCAAGGGTAAAATTCAGATAACAAGGACTAGAAGAAGCATCCCAGCAAGAAGGTTCAGGGGTGCAGCTACCAGCCAGTATCCCTGAAGGTATCCCTACAGGAGAGTTGCAAGTTGAATTCTGAGTGCAATGGTATTTGAAAGTGTCCAACACTGAGGGAAAGAAAGACAAGAGACAACTTCACAGCTGAGGACATGGAGTTCCTGAGACATCAAAGGTTGCACGCAGCTGGTGTTGGAGGCAGACCCTGGAGGAGCTAGGGAAAACAAACAGGAGATGGCAGGTCCAGTCTGACTCCTGGGCCTGGGTGGCCTAGAGGGACCTGGGTGTTCTTCAAAAACCTCCCTCTTTTTATGAGACTGAAGTGTTAGGGGTGTCCTGTGTAAAAAAACTGTGAGGTCCCTGGGAACTCTAGGATCAGGGCCAGCTTCCCATAGCAATTACCTAGCAAGGCAGCTCTGGTGTCTTTCCTAGAAACTCCTGTTGAAGACTGGTCTGAGCCCATCCACCAAGGCCACTGGTGGTGCCTGGTATTCACCTCAGGGGTGTGTTCTTTTTCTTTCTTTTTTTTTTTCTTTTTTGCTTTTTTTCTCTATTTTTGTCATAAGTCTCAGTCTTTTTAAGATATGATTGGCATATAAAAAGTTGTACTGGTTAGTCCTGTTACTGCTTCTCCAGCACTGTCTTTTCCCATGGAAGAGTTTTTCAAAATCAGCTGACTCACTGTATAAATGCATGCCCCAACCCCATGCCATCCAAATAAAGAAGACTGTGACCACACTGCCTTTCAATTGTCTTCTTCTGCAGATCCAGCTTTTCAGCTCTTTCTTGCTCTGTGGTTCTGCAGGAGACATAATCAGAATTCCTGGTGGCAGAGAGTTGGCCAGAACAGAGGAATGTAGGAGGCAGGTTAGTGTTGGGAGAAAGTGATCAGTTGCCATAAAGAGATATTACTCCTAATGTCGTAGCCGATGTAGAGTATGTTTGAACACTTTGTGATATTATTTTGTAATATCTTAGGGAGAGATATTACTCATAATATTAAAGAAAGAGAAACAAGGTTGCTCCTGAGGCCCCTTCACCTGTGCGCTGACCCCACTCTACCACCTCACATCTTGTGTACACAGGGTGTACACAAATACTGATTAGAAATTGGATCTTATGTTAGATTTGACCCAAGAATTGAGATTCACAGGACAATCTCTGCAGGCCATTTTTGCTGTGAAGTCTGAGATGAAATAAAGATTACTGGACAAAGAAAAATTGAAAATGCCTGATAACGCAGCCCATTTGGAAGATGCAGTTTGGAGATCCCTAGAAACCAGATGATGAAAAGCATGGCTCCTCAGGCAAGGCGCTTCTTCCACAGCTGCTGTGGCCCTGGCTGGCTGTCGTCGATTACCTGAGCAGACTGCAGTGACCTCACACCCCTCCCTAACACCAGTGTGACCCCACCCAGACTCCCACAACCTCAGACTTGGATTGGGGGTGGGGGAGGTTAGGGTAACAGGGAAGAAGACACATGGCCTGTTCTTGAACACTGAGTGTGAACTCTGTAAGACTGTCTCTCATAAGGCCCTTTTCAGCTCAAACAGCAAGGCTCAGAAGCTTGCACTTGTGCCTAACAGAGAGCCTTCTATCTGAAGACTGGAGAAAGAGCTCCAGTGAGATTTACTGTGAGGTACTGGCTCAAGTAACTGTGAAAGCTCTGAAGTCCCACAGCCTTGCATCTGCAAAGTGAAGATCCAGGAAAGCCCATGGCTTCGTTCAAAGGCCTGAGAGCTGGAAAGTCAAGGGCAAGAGAAAACTAGTGTTCCAGCCCCATTTTCGGGCAGAGAGGGAATTCAATCTTCCTCCACCTGTTGCTCTCCTCTGGCCTGCAGAACACTGGACAAGGCCAGCCCATGATCTTCACTCAGTCCACTGATTCAAACGCTCATCTCCTCCAGAAACATCCTCATAGACTCACCCAGAAATTATGCTTTAACAGACATCTGAGCCTCTCATGGCCCAGTGAAGTCGACACATAAAATTATCACATAAGAACACACCTTCAAATTCCGGTTGTTTTTGAATGCCTAAGTATGATGTTCTAAAAAGCATGTACCTATGAGGCATTAGAATGAATAAATCCTTGTTTAATTTCCATAATAGAATATGTAAACTAATATTTTATTTGTCTTAAATCTGTCTTTAATATAAATATACCTATTCTGTTCCATCATTTTATAGTATTTTGTGGTTTCAATTCAGTCCAACCTAATGTAACTATAAAAAGTATATTGAAAAGTTACAGGAAAGGAAAACTAAGACAGGTGCAGCCTTGACTTGAAAGAGTTTACAAATTAGTAAGAAACACATGTGCACAGAAGGCCTTGATACAGACAATGCTTGTCAGAGTATTCTAAAAAAGGTCTTTCCAAAACAGCTGATTATGAAAAATATCCAAGGTCTCCACATTGTCTGCAAGAGAAGACCTAACCCCATAGACCTTTCTACAGAGACATTTGCCATCAGAATTCATTTTCCCTCTTCGTCTTCTGTTTCCTCCTAACCTACATTCGGGACCCTTTAGCTTTTAGTCATACCCACCCACTCAGATTTCTCAAAAATCATGTTCTCCCATGTGTTCTTGTGTGTTTAACGTGATTTTTTTACCCTAGAATTCTTGTTTTCTTTTCTACCCTGAGCATTCATCAAAACTTATTTAAATGTCAACTCCCTGCTCAGCATCCCCCACTTCTCCAGGCAGGGTTTGTCTTTTCCTCTCTGGCACTTCATGGACATACTGTGTGTACCTATTATAGATTTTCAGTACAAAATTACAATGATTCATGTACTCATCTGCTTTGCTTGACTGAGAAATCCTCGGGCCGGGCCTCTCTACTCACCTGAAGTTCCCCGAGGAGCCTGGGTGCACCTTAAAGATGCGAGGTGGGAGAGTGGGGTGAGCACACGGCTGAAGGGGCCTCAGGAGCAGCCTTGTTTCTCTCTCTTTGATATTATAAGTAATATTTCTCCCTATTATATAACAAATAATATCACAAACTGTTCAAACATGCTCTACATCGGCTATGACATTAGGAGTAATATCTCTTTAAAATATACACCCATATCAACCAGACGGTGATATTCGGAGTAATATCTCTTTAAAATGTACACCCACATTAACCACCCACCATAGGGTGAGTAATATTACCCGGGTTCCCCCTGAATATTACAAACCATATCACAGAGGAGTGGCCATACCTGTGACTCATAGTATCTCTCCCTGAGATATTATGAATAATAATATCAGAGGGTGTACACAAATACTTTATATTTATATATATATAAAGTACAAAATACATACTTTGATATTAAGAGTAATGACATATACTGAATATCACAAGATAAAAAAAGTGTTGAAACATACTCTACAACAACTAAGATATTAGGAGTAATATCTCTTTAAAACATACAACCACACTCACGCAACGTCGATATTAGGCGACATATCTCTTTAAAGTATACACCCAGAGCAAGCCGCCACCAGAGGGTGAGTTATATCCCTCCAGCCTCCCGTGGATATTATGAACCCTCTGGCTAAGGGGCCGTGCCCACAACCCCGTCAGAGGGAGAGTAATATTCCTCCAGCCCCCCTGGATATTATGGACCCGCTGGCTAGGGGGCTGTACACAGCCCCCACCAGAGGGCGAGTAATATCACTGCAGCCCCCATTGTATACTACAAACCCTCTGGCTAGGGGACTGTGTCCACAGCCCCCACCACATGGCGAGTAGCAGCACCCTGGCCCCCTCCCCCGGCTGCTACAAATCGGCTATTTAGATAAATTAGAATAATATAATACTGGGAACCATATCATAGGGAGAAGATAATGTTAATTTGGTTTTCTTTTATATTGGGCACAGTAACACTAGATCTGCAATACTGACAAAAATATCATCCTCGCCCCTTTACACATTAGAATTGAAATCACAGGGGGGGGTTCACTCCTTGCAATATTTAATTCTATATAATTATTTTTTCTGTGGACATTAGTTACCATATAAGAGCTTGGTGTACACCTCTTGCCATATTGAGAGTATTACCATATGGGCAGTAACATCATCCTCTCCTTCCCTGGATATTAAGAACAATATCACAGTACAGGTGTACAACCTCAACCACATTGTAATATTATCTCTCATTCCCTAGATGTAAGAAACAATATCACTGGGGGTTTGTGCACTTCCTGTGGATAGTTGGAGAATATTTGGAGTAAAATCCTCTCCGGTTTTGGATATTAGAAACGATATTACAGTGGTGGTGTACACTTCCTGCGATATCCAGTGTATAATCATCCCCTCTCCCCAGGATATTAGGAACTGTATCACAGAAGCGTTCCAATATCACCGCCTGTGATATTGGAACAATCACAGGGTGTACACTTGCCTTCACAATGAAAGTAATATCTACTTAGGACATGATAGATAATATAATAAAATGTAGACATGGGTGTATACCCACTTTGATATTAGGAGTAATTTTTATGTAACATACTAAAAATATCCCAGAATATACTCATAAAGTGTACATTGGGATACAACAAAAAATGTATATAATATGTACCATATGTACATTTACTATGATGTACTTATCTGTACAAAATACATATGTACAATAAATGTAAATGTGTACAATATGGACATTTATATGTACATAATGTATACACATGCATGTACATAATGTGTACAATATGTACATTTGTTGTAATATCACAATATCATATATAATCAAAATAACATAATCACAGTATATATAATACATATCACAGTAAATGTACATATTGTAAACATTAGGTACATATACATTTATTGTGATATTACAATATGAAAACGTGTACATAATGTGTACACATTATGTATATATGTACTATATGTACATGTGTAAATATGTGTGCATATTATATACATTACACACACGTGTACAATAAGTACATGTGTACATAATGTGCTCATTGTGTACAGATGTACAATGTGTACACGTGTACATGTATGTGCACAGTATGTAGATATGTACAAGTACATGTGTACATATATGTAAACATTGTGTAGATACGTACCATCTGTACACGAGTACATAATATGCACAATATGTACACGTGCACAATATGTACACACATGGGTGTATAAACACTAATAGGAGTAATTTTTATCTAATATACTAAATATATGCCAGAATATACTCAAAATGTGTACATTTATTAGTATACTGCAATAAATGTACATATCTACAATATGTACATTTACTGTAATGTACATATGTGTACACATACATATGTAGATGAAATGTAAATAATCTTTAAAATATGTAAATTTACATTTATATAATGTGTACACAATACATAGGTACATAACATGTATAATATGTACATTTATTGAAATATCAGTGATATCATAATCACAATATCACAATATGTGTATAATACATATCACAAGAAACGTACATATGTACACATACATATGTGTACACAATATGTACATATTATGTACATATACAGTTATTGTGATAACACCGTATGTCCACGTGTACTTAATATACACGTGTATATATAGGTGCACATTATGTAAATTATGTACACATGTAGAAATAAGTGAAAACTATGTACATATGCACAGCACATAGCAGCCCCCCGGCCCACCCTGACTGCTAGGGACCCTGGCTAAGGAGCAGTACCCACAGTCCCTGTCAGAGGCCCCAACCCACCCTGGCTGCTAGGGACCGGCTATTTTGAAAATGTGGTATAATATGATATAGGGAACCATATCATAGGGAGATGTTAATCTTATTCTGGGTACTTTTTACATTAGGCACAATAACACTAGCTCTAGTTACACCTTGGCGATATTGACAAAAATGTCATCCTCACCAACCTTGACATTAGAATTGAAAGCACAGTGGGGTTTCACCCCTTGCAGTGTTTAATTCAATATAATTGTTTTTATTGTGGACATTAGTGACCATATCAGAGCATGGTGTACACCTCTTGCCATGTTCAGAGTATTTCCCTGTGGGCAGCAACATTCTCCTCTCCTTCTCTGGATATTAGGAACAATATCCCAGAACCGGCATACAGCCCTAGTCACATCGTGAGTAATGTCATCTGTAATCCCCTAGTTATTAGGAACAATATCACGGGGGTCTTGTGCACTTTCTGAGATATTTGGAGTAATATCCTCTCCGTTTTTGGTTATTAGAAACAATGCTACAGTGGTGGTGTACACTTCCTGTGATATTCAGGGTATAATCATCCTCTGTCCCCATGGAACAATCACAGAGTGTACACTTGCTTTCAAAATGAGAGTAATACCTACTTAGGATATAATATCACAAAATGTACACACATGGGTGTATACCCACTTTGATATTGAAAGTAATTTTTATCTAATATACTAAAAATCATATCCCAGAATATACTCCTAATGTGTACACTTATTGGGATATTACAATCAATATACAGAACATGTACCATATGTACATTGACTGTGATGTACATATGTGTACACAATACCGATGTACAATAAATGTACATAATCTATAAAATATGTACATTTATATGTACATAATCTGTACAATGTGTATTTATTGTAATATCACAATATATATATAATCACAAGAGCATATATAAACACAATATATATAATACATATCAAAATAAATGTACATATACACATTATGTAAAGATGTGCAATATATATACGTGTACATAACTGTGCACAGTATGTAGATATGTACACTATGTACACGTGTACATATATGTACATATTATGTAGATATGTACCATCTGTACACTAGTACATATGTACAATATGTACACGTGTAAAATATGTACACACATCGGTGTATACCCACTTTGATAACAGAAGTAATTTCTATTTAATATACTAAAACTAATATCCCAGGATGTACTCATAATGTGTACATTTATTGGCATATTGCAATAAATGTATATAATAGGTACAATATGTACATTTACTCTGATGTACATACGTGTGCACAATACACATGTAGAGAAAATGTACATAATCTGTAAAACAGGTACCTTTATATTTATGTAATGTGTACACAATATGTGGGTACATAATGTGTACAATATGTACATTTCTTAAAATATCAGTAATATATATAATCACAATAACATATACAATCACAATAATATATATATAATGAATATCACAATAAAAGTACATATTGTACACATTAGGTACCTACGTATTGTGTACATATTACATATATATTTATTGTGATAACACTATATGTACACGTGTACAAATATGTGCCCACTATGTAAATTCTGTACACATGTAGAAATAGGTGAAAACTATACACCTATGCACAGCACGCTAGCCCACAGCCCCCACCAGAGGGCCCGTAGTGGCCCCCAGGCCCACGCTGGTTGCTTAGAAAGCCCCTGGCTAAAGGGCTGTGCCCACGGCTCCCACCAGAGGGCCTGTAGCAGCCCCCAGGCCCACTCTGGCTGCTTAGGGACCCCCTGGCTAAAGGGCTGTGCCCACAGCCTCCACCAGAGGGCCCATAGCAGTCCCCAGGCCTACCCTGGCTGCTTAGGGACCCCGTCTATGGGACTGTGCCCACAGCCCCTAACCCAAACCCTAACCTGACCCTGATTCTGTCCCTGACCCAGCCCCAGACCCTGACCCTGACCGTGACCATGACGGTGACCCTAACCCTAACCCTAACCTTAACGCTAACCCTGCTTTACAAGGGCTTCTGAAAAAAAGCACTCCACACAGAAAGGAACCACCAGCATCAGTCATCCCAAAAACTTACCAAAAGGTATAGAGTATCTCCATAATGAAGAATCTATATCAACCAATGGGCAAAATAGCCAGCTAGCATTAACTGACAATATTAAACTCACAAATATCAATATTAATCCTAAATTTAAATGGATTAAATGCCCCAATCAAAGACACAGACACGCAAACTGAATAAAAAGTCAAAACACATGGGCACTCTGTATCCAGATCCATCTCATAAGCAAGGACACACAAAGACTCAAAACAAAAGGTTGGAGGAAGACTCACCAATCAAATGGAGAGAGAGAGAAATAAAAAAACAGGAGTTGTAACTTTTGTGACAAAATAGACTTTAATAGTAACAAAGACTAAAAGAAACAAGGCAGGAAATTATATAATGGTAAAAGGATCAATGCAACAGGAGTCAATGATCATAAATATATATGCACCCAATATAGGAACACCCAGATACATAAGACAAGTTTTCACTGACTTATAAAGAGACTTGGACTACTCCACAATAATAGCAGGAGACTCTGACACATTGTTAATATTTGAAGGATCAATGAGAAAGAAAATTAACAGAGACATTTATGATTTGAACTCAGACCTGGAACAAGTAAACTCAGTGAATATTTATAGAATTCTTCACCCCAGGTCCACAGAACATACATTTTTCTCAGTATCACATTACACCTATTTTGAAAGTGACCACATAATTGGAAGTAAATCACCCTTCAGCATTTGCATAGCATTTCATTTCACAGACTTAAATGAAATATTGTTAGCTGTTTGTTATTTTCTTCCTTTATTCCTTCCTGTCTCTGCTGTTAAGTACAATTATCGGCATAAAAGAAAAAAACCCTAACCCTAACCCCAACCCTGACCCTAACCAACACAGGAACCCAGCAAATCGCAGTTCCACAAGCTTCCAGGAGATGATGGGGACCCTGTCCAGTTGCCCCTTACTGCTGCTGTGTCACTATCTGGAAAGCTGGGAGAACATATCCCATCCACTTTCACAAAATACTGTGGACCCCAGCAAGCCAAATAGTGACACTCAGTCCCCTTGCTCCCCTCTTGCAAAGATGGCTCAGAGCCCCTTCAATAATACAGAAGAGACCCTGGCATGCCTTTACTGGCTGCTGCTGTCCATTCCAAGGAACTATGGCATCCCAGGAACCTGCTCTGCAATGCTATCTGCCATTACCCATATCCAGAAGATGGCAGTGACCCAGACAATCTGACCTGTACAGTGGCTGTGGTACCAAATTGAAGAAGACAGTAGGGAATCCCAAATGATCTTCTAGGCCTTAACAGAGACATCAGCATGTTGTCCCATTTCCACCTCCCCACATACAGATGCTGTGGACCCAGGAAAGCCATGCCATAATGCTGTTGCGTCCCACTTCCAGGAAAGGTAGGGACTCTCCCATGCCCTCTACACTGCCAGAACTCTCCTCAGGAGTCACCAGGAGCCCCTGCAAACCTGCCATTTTAATACACCCATCTGACAAGAGACAACACAAACACTGGCAAGACATGCTCTACAGAACGTGTAACTACCACTGCACCAAGGAACAGGGAGATGTCACATTGCTCCCCCAGCATCTCTGAGGTCATTCTATTCTAGAATATGGTCCAGCCCTATAGGGTTGTGAGCCCCTCCCTGCTGGTGCAGAGATAAGAAACTAGAAATAAAAGATACAGACACAGAGATACAGAAGACAGTCTGGACTCAGGGGTCCACTGCCAACCAAAGTGTGGAGAATTGCAGTGGCACCAAGTGCCTGGACACTGACTTTTATTGAGTACTAAGCAGTGAGCAGAAAAGGTAGGGTGAGGTAATGGTGGTCGGTGATAGGGTCAGGTAAATCATGTGTCTTGAACACAGGGGGCCCAGGACTTTCAAGTAGCTGAGTCAACAAAAGGTAATGTGTCAGCACTCTCTGCAATTTTGTTAGAGATGTCAAGGACATTAATTCTTATCTTCTGAGAAAAAGAGAAACCAGGTACAGAAGGAAGGCATGAGAATAAACATGGGAAGTGACTACTGAAGCATCACCTCAGTTCCATGCTTCATAACCCAACAGTCATTAAAATTAAAGGTTATATTGAGTATATATCTTTATGATTGTAAGTAAATATAAGCTTCTATATGATTATATAAAGGAATAGCTATATGCCTACGTTTCTAATTCTTTTCTAAATCAATATTTATATGGGAACAGGCTGAGGCTTCAGACCCTTGCAACGGCATTTGCAGGGTTCCCCTCAATGTTCTAGGATCCAGCATAATCACCAATACCACTGCTACTGTCTTCCTGGAAATGGCTGTGACCCAAGTAAGCAAAATCCACAGCAACGCAGCTTTAAGCAGATGGCCAGACCTTGCCAAGGTACCAGCCTATATAAACCCACCTGTCTGGAGAGACAGCAAGGCTCCAGTAAACCTAGCCCCACCAACAATGTCAATTTTTTTGTTTTGAGACAGGGTCTTACTCTATCACCCAGGCTGGAGTGAAGTGGTGCCATCTTGGCATACAGACTTGACCTCCCAGATTCTGGTGAGACACCCACCTCAGCCTCTCAAGTAGCTGGAACTACAGGTACATGCCACCACATCCATCTAATTTTCGTGTTTTTTAGAGAGACAAGGTTTCACCACGTTGCCCAGGTTGCTCTTGGAGGACTCAAGTGATATGCTCACCTCAGCTTCACAAAGTACTCTTGATTATAGGCATAAGACACCATGCCTACCCCCAACTTGATTTCTCTTTTGGATACAGGGTCTCACTGTCACACAGGTTGGAGAGCAGTGGCATGATCTCAACTCAATGCAACGTCCATCTCCCGGGTTCAAGCAATTCTTTTTTTTTTTTTTGAGACGGAGTTTCGCTCTTGTTACCCAGGCTGGAGTGCAATGGCGCAGTCTCGGCTCACCGCAGTCTCCGCCTCCTGGGTTCAGGCAATTCTCCTGCCTCAGCCTCCTGAGTAGCTGGGATTACAGGCACGCGCCACCATGCCCAGCTAATTTTTTGTAATTTTTAGTAGACGGGGTTTCACCATGTTGACCAGGATGGTCTCGATCTGTTGACCTCGTGATCCACCCGCCTCGGCCTCCCAAAGTGCTGGGATTACAGGCTTGAGCCACCGCGCCCGGCCTCAAGCAATTCTTAAGCTTCAACCTCCCAAGTAGCCGGGATTACAGGTGTACATTACCACACCCAACTACTTTTTGTAATAATAGTAGAGATGGAGTTTCACCATGTTGGCCAAGCTGGTCTCAAACTCCTAGCCTCAGGTGATCTGCCCACCTTGGCCTCCCAAAGTGCTGGGATTCCAAGCGTCAACTACTGCGCCCAGCCCCCAGTAAGATTTCTTAGAGACAGTTATTGAGCAATCAGTCACTGCTGCCCAGCCACTTTCCAGGTGAACATGATGACTCTAACCCCCATTATCAAATTTAACCCAAAAAATAACCCTAATTCTAAACTTAGCCTTCACCAGCCCTGGCTCTACTTACCTGTGTTCCACCTCCCCATCCACCCAAACTGAATTCCAATGGTTACAGAGACACAAAACACGTGGGCAATGTCATTTTATACAACCCGGGACTCCATAGGCCAATCACATCTGTCCCAGGCAAGGACCTGCTCAACAGCTCTTATCAAGAGGATCTAGAATACTTAGTAGCATAATCTATAGGAAACCCCAACCCCCAAGCCAGGCTCCAGGATGAAAATTGGTATCATAAAAGCAGAGTCAGGGACATCAGGCAGAGGCTGCTGTCTCTGGACCAGTCAAGCTAAGGAACAACAGGTGTCATAGCTCAATGTGAAGTGCCATCAGCACTTAGTTCAGTTCATGGGACAATTAGACTTGTCAGGGACTGTGGACAACCCCCCATCTGGGCAACAAGGAAGGAGAGCTGAGTAGATACCTGGCACAATTAGTGCCTGAAGAATATTACTCAGTTATTTCCTTTATATAATCCTTTATATATAACCACACGTTAGTTTATAGAATTAGTGCCTGAAGAATATCTTACTAGTTATTTCCCTATATATATACATATATATCTTAGTTCATAGTCGGAGGAATGCCTAGAGCAGACACAGTACAGAGCATGAATTAAGGGTTAAGCAGCTATACATAAGCATATCTTGCTTATAGTCAGAGGAATGTCTAGAGCAGACATAGTGCAGTAAATCATTTAAGGGAAAAACAGTTACACCAGGACAAGAATCTGGCCCAGGCAGCAGCATTCAGTATTGTAAAGATAGCCACTGTATGGCAGGCTTGGGGTAAGAGCCTCTCCTCCTGAAAAAGGAGTTATAGTACCTTGCGTCCAGTTATTATGGAAGGCTGCCCTCAGACAGGCAATCCCACGAGCCTCAGAGGGCTTAAAACCCCTCCAGTATAATCACACCTTGGTGACTATATAACTTGTCAGCTCTCTAGCTCCTGTGTTGATTCAGATCATCCTCCTATAGAAATCACTGGAATCTGCCAGTAGGTGGCTGTGGACCTTGTCAGCTACTGCTGCTCAAAGCATCCTCCTACAGAATCCCTTAGAAGCAGCCTACCCCTAGAGATACTGCACATTGCACACCCCTGCTGCGCATTGCCCACCTCCTAGGCCTAGGTGACCTAATTGGGGTGGACCCCTTGTTTATTGCTCATGTGATTGCCTTGACCCTATCACTGTCCTTAAGATGACCTCATTACCCTTCCCGTCTGTTACCCAATACAGACATTCCTGGACGTTCGGGTCTCATCTGACTCAGCTCATAGGTGGCGTGGTGTGGCGCTCCCCCCACCACCCCACAGCCCAGCTGTCTTTTCCAGTCCTTCTGTGTCCTGTCTCTTTATTTCTTGGATCCTGCACCTCAGCACAACAATAGGGGACACCCCACAACCCTGTAGGGCTATGGCCCTACAAGAGACCAGTGAGCCCAGGACCTGAAGACCTCTGTCCTGGGGCTGCTAAGCTGTCCAGACAGTATATGACTTGGGGGGACATGTTCCTTGGGTGAATTCTCTTGTTCAGGAGGAGCAAATGATGTCAAACCCATGAAAAACACATGGACATAGAGTTGGTAAATGTATCAAACATAGTGAACAAAATAGACAAAACATTTTCAGCTTTTGAAGAAAAACTTGCAAGCTGCAAAATTATCTTGTAAAGCAACCAGGAAGAGTAATTTAAAATCCTCTGTGAGGAAGCGGCTCTGCTCTAAGAATGCTTAAAGAAGAGTTAAAGAAAACCCAAGGTTGCCAAAAAATCCGCTTGTTAACTTGAGGTCATGGGATTTAAATAACATATTAGAAAGAAAGATCTCTGCACACATTACAAAATAATATGGGGAAGTATGAACAAGCTTCCAAGAGAAATGAGACCTGATGACAACCATGGGGAGTACAGAGAAGCCCTCAGCTGAGCACTGCCAGGTTAAGAAGGGGTTTGAGATTAGAGGTGATGGAGGGATTATAGTAGAAGGCAAACAATGCTGTTAGTGACAAACAGCTCTGCAAGCTGAGTCTGTATCTATAACCCCAAACCCTAACCTTCACCTAATTTCTAACCCTTAGACCATCATTCCTAACACCTAATCTCTAACACTAACCACACCACTGACCCAAAACTAACTCTAACCCAATCCTCTCACCCTAAAACCTCACCTTCACCTCTAACCCTTACTCTATCCCCTAAGACTCACCCTAAACCCCCCATTACTCTCTAATTCTCTCCATCACCCTCACCCCAACCCCAAACTGATCCTCAAGTCAAACTGGGACCCTTAGGCTGGATAGACCAGCAATAGGTTGTTTGAACAGGGCCCAGTAGAAAATTCCTGGAGAAGCACAGAGACACCAGCAAAGGAAAAAAGGAAAGACCTTCCCTAGCATCTCCTTTACTCAGGCACTCCAAACTTATGGAAAAGATCTGAGGGCAAAGGGTCAACCACCAATGGGGGATGTGGGAAGGACAAGGAGGTGATGATAAGATCTAAAAGATAAGGGCTATCCTAGTCCAATCATCCAAAGTCCCTACGGGACAGTTAATTTATTGACTCGTTCCAATATGGAAAACTAAACATCAGATCCATGGGGCATCTCATGAGAGACAGGAGTATTAGATTTAGTAAAAGGGTGTTTAGGTGAAATGTAAATAAAAGTGTTTTGATAGCACATAACAAGACAGGGCTGCGTAGCAGGATAAAGACCAGGTCTGAACTGTAAAGTGAACCAGGCTTCTGTTTCCTTGCAATGCAGAGTTCCAAAACCCCTTACCTGAACCTCTGGATCTGGGTTGTAACTCAAGGAATCTTTTTGAGATCAGACATTTATTTCCTATGCACAGCAAAGTGGCTGTCCATGATTTTAATAAACAATGATTCTCAGTAGAAAAACAGACACTCAAGAGGGTCATTTTGACACTTTATATCTGCATAGTGACCATGGAGGAAATCTGTTTCCTGAACCTGGTACCTCAGCCTGATGAATGATAGGGCATAGAGCCACGTTCTCACACAAAGCTGATGTTTACTTTCCCAGAAGCCAGTTATGCTAAGATCTGGAGGAAGAGTCATCCAGGCAAAAGTAAGTGCAAGGTTGAAGACCTTGAGGCAGGATTAAACTCAGTTGCCTGAGGAGCACAGGGGGACCATATCAGAGACGCAATCAGGGGAGTAAACACATGCAGGCCTAGGTAGGGCCTTGTACATCAGCCTTCATACTGTATTCTAGGTACAGGGAAGTCATGGATCAGGAGAATGTGATCCACCACACATCAAGAGTCAGTCTGGCTAACACAGCAGGCAAGGTAAGAAAAGTCGTAAGTAGAATGAGCAGTAGTGAAGATAAAGAAAATGTGAAATATTTGAGATTTATTTTGAAGACAGAGCTGATATGCCTGCTAAAGTACTCAAAGTATATAGGGCTTGAAAGACAGCAATCAAGGATGACACAGGCTTCCTGCCATATCAACTAGATGGGAAGTTGTGCCATTCACTGAAAAGCAGAAGCCAAAGGGAAACTGGAGCCCAATCAAATGTTTTGAACATATCAAGTTTGGAGGTGGTACAGGCAAGATGGCTGTTTAAGAAGAGCTCAGGATTGCAGCTCCCAGTGAAAGCACAGAGGGTGAGTAGACACCACATTTCCAGACAAATCTTTATTGCTCACAGAGCAGGAGATTCCCGGGGGAGGAGACCCTGGGTCACCAGCGTGGCTGTTTTGGCCAGCGCGGCTATTTTGGCCAGCGCAGCTGTTTTGCCAGCGCCCCTGCGTGGCAGTTCTCCATACAAAATACACTGGTCTGGTTACCCTTTTAAGCTGGCAATTGGAGCTCTGGGAAGGCAGATTCGCCCATTCATCTGATTAAACAAGGACTGAAACAGGGAGCCAGGCCAGGAGATTCCCGGGGCAAAAAAGCACCATGAATCTCAGCACCATGGTTTCAGCTGGTGCAGTGGATTTCTGAATGGGAAATCACACAAATCCCAGTGCCTTTTCAGCAGGCGACTGGAACACTTGGGAGAAAGTCAACTGTTCAACTTAAAAACAAAAGGCTCTGAGGCAGTCAGCCAGGTGATCAGGTTTGGTGGGTCCCACCTCTACAAAAAAAAAAAACAAACAGCAATTGAAAACGCTCAGGGTTGAAAGTTTCCCAGCAAGCACAGCTAAACCTGGGACAGTCCAGCTCTGTGGGGAAGGGGCGTCCACCATTACAGAGGCACTCCACTCCTACAGAGATAAGTCCACCATTGCTGAGGCAGCCTGCTGTTGCTGAGGCAATCTGCCCTAACAGACAGAGTCCACCATTACAGAGGTGAACCACCATTGCCAAGGCAGTTCTAACCACACTCATATAAACAGGACTGCAGGGAAGTTCATGCAGCAGCAGGGTGGAGCCCACAGCAGCTCAGCAAAGCCTCTGTGGGCAGGCAGTGACTAGGCTGCCTCCTTGCTGGGCAGGGCAACCCTGAAAAAAAAGGCAGCAGCACAACGGAAAATCATAAATAAAGCCCTAACTCCCCAGGACAGAGCACCTGGGAAAAAAGAAAAGGGGTTTCTGAGTTCTGCTGAAGCAGACTTAAACATACCGCCTAGGAGCTCTGAATTAATAATGGAGCTCACAGCTCAGCACTTGAGCTCCTATAAAGGACTGTCTCCTCAAGCAGCTCCGTGACCCCCGTATATTCAAAGAGTCACCTCACAAACAACGGATCAGACTGACATTTGGCGGGTATCTTTCTGGGACAAAGATATAAGAAAAAGAAGAAACTGGTAGCAACCCTTACTGTTCTGCAGCTACTGCAGGTGATCCCCAGGCAAGCAGGGCCAGGAGTGGACCTCAGCAGTCCTACAGCAGAGGGGCCTGATTGGTAGAAGGAAAACTAAGAAACAGAAATAATATCATCATCAACAAACTGGACGTCCACTCAGAGACCCAATCTGAAAATAAGCAACTACAAAGACAATGGGTGGATAAATGCACAAAGATGGGAAGAAACCAGCCCAAAAAGGAGGAAAACATCTGAAACCAGAACACCTCTCCTCCTACAAGGGATCACAACTCCTCACCAGCAAGGAAACAAGGCTGGATGGAGAATAAGTGTGATGAAATGACAGAATCAGACTTCAGAAGGTGGGTAATGAGAAACCTCTGTGAGCTAAAAGAACATGTTCTAACCCAATGCAAAGAAACCAAGAACTTTGAAAAAAGATTTGATGAAATAATAACAAGAATGGACCACTTAGAGAGGAATTTAAGTGAATTGATGGAGCTGAAAAACACAACATGAGAACTTCGTGAAGCATGCACAAGTTTCAACAGCCAAATTGACCAAGCAGAAGAAAGGATATCAGAGGTTGAAGATCAACTCAATGAAATAAAATGAGAAGGCAAGATGAGAGAAAAAAGGGTAAAAAGAAATGAACAAAGTCTCCAAGAAATATAGGACTATGTGAAAAGACCTAACCTACATTTGATAGGTGTACCTGAATGTGATGGAGAGAATGAATCCAAGCTGGAAAATACTCCTCAGAATATCATCCAGAAAAACATCCCCAACCTAGCAGGGCAGGACAATACTCAAGTCCAGGAAATACAGAGAACACCACAAAGATATGCCTCAAGAAGAGCAACACCAAGGCACATAATCGTCAGACTCACCAAGGTTGAAATGAAGGAGAAAATGCTAAGGGCAGCCAGAGAGAAAGGTCAGGTTAACCACAAAGGGAAGCCCATCAGATTCACAGCAGATCTCTCAGCAGAAACCCTACAAGCCAGAAGAGACTAAGGGCCAATATTCAACATCCTTAAAGAAAAGAACTTTCAACCCAGAATTTCATATCCAGCCAAACTAAGCTTCATAAGTGAAGAAAAAATAAAATCCTTTGCGAACAAGCAAGTACTCAGAGATTTCATCACCACCAGGCCTGCTTTATAAGAGCTCCTGAAAGAGGCACTACACATAGAAAGCAACAACCAGTACCAGCCATTCCAAAATCACACTAAATGCTAAAGAGCATCAACATAATGAAGAATCTGCATCAACTAATGGGCAAAACAGCCAGCTAGCATCAAAATGGCAGTATCAAATTCACACATAACAATATTAACCCTAAATGTAAATGGACTAAATGCACCAATCAAAAGACACAGACTGGCAAATTGGATAAAAATCCAAAACCCATCGGTGTGCTGTATTCAGGAAACCCATCTCACATGCAAGGATACACAAAGGCTGAAAAAAAAAGGGATGGAGAAACATTTACCAAGCAAATGGAGAGAAAAAAAAAAAACAGGAGTTGCAATTCTTGTCTCTGATAAAATAGACTTTAAAGGAACAAAGATCAAAAGAAACAAAGGAGGACATTACATAATGGTAAAAGGATCGATGCAACAAGAAGAGCTAACCATCCTAAATATATATGGACCCAATACAGGAGCACCCAATATATAAGGCAAGTTCTTAATGACTTACAAAAGGACTTAGACTCCCACACAATAATAGTGGGAGACTTTAACTCTCCATTATCAATATTAGACAGATCAACCAGACAGAAAATTAACAAGGATATCCAGGACTTGAACTCAGACCTGGAACAAGCAAACCTGATAAACATTTACAGAACTCTCCACCCCAAATCCACAGAATATACATTCTTCTCAGCACCACATCACACCTACTCTAAAATTGACCACATAATTGGAAGTAAAGCACTCCTCAGCAAATGCAAAACATAACAAACAGTCTCTCAGACCACAGTGCAATCAAGTTAGAACTCAGAATTCAGAAACTAACTCAGAACCGCAAAGCTTCTTGAAAACTGAACAACTGGCTCTTGAATGTTGACTGGATAAACAATGAAATGAAGGCAGAAATAAAGTTCTTTGAAACCAATGAGAACAAAGACACAATGTACCAGAATCTCTGGGACACATTTAATGCAGTCTCTAGAGAAAAACATATAGCAATAAGTGCTCACATGAGGAGAGTGAAGAGATCCAAAATTGACACCCTATCATCAAAATTGAAAGAGCTAGAGGAGCAAGATCAAAAAAACTCAAAACCCAGCAGAAGACAAGCAATAACTAAGATCAGAGCAGAACTGAAGGAGACAGAGACACAAAAAACCCTTCAATAAATCCAGGAGCTGGTTTTTTGAAAAGATCAACAAAATAGACCACTAGCCAGAGTAATAAAAAAGAAAAGAGAGAATAACCAAATAGATGCAATAAAAAACTATAAAGGGGATATCACCACAGATTCCACAGAAATTCAAACCATCATCAGAGAATATTACAACAACTATATGCACATGAACTAGTAAACCTGGAAGAAATGGTTAAATTCCTGGACACTTGCCTCCTCCCAAGCCTAAACCAGGAAGAAGCCAAAACCCTGAACAGACCAATAACAAGATGTGAAGTTGAGGCAGCAATTAAAAGCTTACCACACAAAAAAAACCCAGGTCCAGATGGGTTCACAGCCGAATTCTACCAGAAACACACTGTTACCATTCCTTCTGAAACTATGCCAAATAATCCAAAAAGAGGAAATCCTTCCCAAATCATTTTATGAGACCAACATCACCCTGATACCAAAACCCAGCAGAGACTCAACAAGAAAACTTCAGGCCAATATCCATGATGAACGTAGATGCAAAAATCTTCAATAAAATACTGGCAAACTGATTGCAACAGCACATCAAAAAGCTTATCCACCGTGATCAAGTAGGATTCATCCCAGGGATGCAAGGCTGGTTCAACATACGCAAGTCTATAAACGTAATTCACCACATACACAGAACCAAAGACAAAAACCACATGATTACCTCAATTGATGCAGAGAAGGCCTTTGACAAAATTCAATAGCCCTTTATGCTAAAAACCCTCAATAAACTAGATATTGATGGAACATATCTCAAAATAATAAAAGCTATTTATGACAAATCAACAGCCAATATCATACTGAATGGGCAAAAAACTGGAAGCATTCCCTTTGAAATATGGCACTAGACAAGGATGCCTTCTCTCACCACTCCTATTCAATATACTACTGGAAGTTCCAGCCAAGCGATCAGGCAAGAAAAAGAAATAAAGGGTATTCAAACAGGAAAGGAAGAAGCCAAACTGTCTCTATTTGCAGATAACATAATTGTATATCTAGAAGACCCCATCGTCTCAGCCCAAAATCTCCTGAAATTGATAAACAACTTCAGCAAAATCTCCGGATACAAAATCAATGTGCAAAAATCACAAGCATTCCTATACACAATAACAGACTTCAAGAGAGCCAAATCAAGAACGAACTGCCATTCACAATTGCTACAAAGAGAATAAAATACCGAGGAATACAACTAACAAGGAATGTAAAGGACCTCTTCAAGGAGAACTACAAACCACTGCTCAACGAAATAAGAGAGGACATACACAGATGAAGAAACATTCCATGTTCATGATTAGGAAGAATCAATATTGTGAAAATGGCCATACTGCCCCAAGTAATTTACAGATTCAATGCTATCCCTATCAAGCTACCAATGACCTTCTTCACAGAACTGGAAAAAACCACCTTAAACTTCATAAGGAACCAAAAGAGAGCCTGCATAGCCAAGTCAATTCTAAGCAAAAAGAACAAAGCGGGAGGCATCACACTACTGGACTTCAAACTATACTCCAAGGCTACAGTAATCAAAACAGCATGGTACTGGTACCAAAACAGAGTTATAGACCAATGGAACAGAACAGAGGCCTCAGAGCCAACACAACATATCTACAACCATCCGATCTTTGACAAACCTGACAAAAACAAGCAATGGGGAAAGAATTCCCTGTTTAATAAATGGTGTTGGGAAAACTGGCTAGTCATGTGCAGAAAGCAGAAAACTGGACCCCTTCCTGACACCTTACACTAAAATTAACTCCAGATGGATTAAAGACTTAAACATAAGACCTAACATCATAAAAACCCTAGAAGAAAATCTAGGCAAAACCATTAAGGACATAGGAGTAGGCAAGGACTTCATTACCAAAACACCAAAAGCATTGGCAGCAAAAGCCAAAATAGACAAATGGGACCTAATCAAACTCCACAGCTTCTGCACCACAAAAGATACAGCCATTAGAGTGAATCAGCAACCAACAGAATGGGAAAAAATTTTTGCAGTCTACCCATCTGACAAAGGGCTGATATCAAGAATTTACAAAGAACTCAAACAGATTTACAGGAAAAAACAAACAAGCCCATTCAAAAGTGGGCAAAGGATATGAACAGACACTTTACAAAAGAAGACATACATAAGGCCAACAAACATATGAAAAAATGCTCATCATCCCTGGTCATTAGAGAAATGCAAACGAAAACTACCTTGAGATACCATCTCATGCCAGTTAAAATGGCAATCATCAAAAAATCTGCAGACGACAGATGCTGAAGAGGATGTGAAGAAATAGGAACACTTTTACACTGCTGGTGGGAGTGTAAATTAGTTCAACCATTGTGAAAGACAGTGTGGTGATTCCTCAAGGACCTCAAAATAGAAATTCCATTTGACCCAGCAATCCCATTACTGGATATATATCCAAAGGAATATAAATAGTTCTACCGCAAGGACATATGCACACGAATGTTCATGGCAGCACTGTTTACAATAGCAAAGACCTGGAACCATCCCAAATGCCCATCGATGATAGACTGGACAGGGAAATGTGGTACATATACACCATGAAGTACTATGCAGCAATCAAAAATGATGAGTTTGTGTCCTTTGTAGAGACATGGATGAACCTGGAGACCATCATTCTCAGCAAACTGACACAAGAACAGAAAATCAAATACCGCATGTCCTCACTCCTAGACGGGTGTTGAACAATGAGAACACATGAACACAGGGAGGGGAGCACTACACACTGGGGTCTGTTAGGGGGAATAGGGGAGGGACAGCGGAGGGTGGAGAGTTGGGGAGAGATAGCATGGGGAGAAATGCCAGATATAGGTGAAGGGGAGGAAGGCAGCAAATTACACTGCCACGTGTGTACCTATGCAACTAGCATGTTCTTCACATGTACCCCAAAACCTAAAATGCAATTAAAAAAATATATCAAGTTTGAAATGCCTATGAAATACCCCAGTGAAAATGTTTAGTAGGCAGTTGGGGTCCAGGTCTGGAAATTGAGTTTGGGAGACACCAGCAAATACTGAGCCACCAATAAGGATTAGGTTACCTGGAGATTCACAATTCCACGGAACAGAGGACCTGAGACTGACATGGCCAACATTTAGACAAGAAGTCCACTGAGGCTCAATCCAGGTCTCAGGCCAGAATTGTTAAGGCAAGAAGCTCCTTGCTCCTAAGAACAGAGCCTGGCCTGGTGGGGGCCATGCTGGTTCCCTGAGGATGACACCTGGTCAGGAATGAAGGCAACATGGACAAAGGACCCAGGTGGGAGCCTGGACCCAGAGATACTAGACCCCTGCATCTTCTGTACTTCCTCTAACACAGGTGGTCTTTCACTCCTTACCCAATTTTACCAAAAACAGAGATTAAGACAATGTGACATAACAGCATAAAGCATTAAACCACGTAACAGGGATTCCCTCCAAAAGTGAAAACCACTGTATGATTAAATAGATTCCCAACTAATCTTTGTGACCAACAGCCACTTAATCTAATTCTAAAGACTGAGTACAATATTCTTTCTACAATACATTGAACACTCATTTCAATTTATTGTATATTTTCTAACTGCACCTCTCTCTCTCTTCTGGAAGAGGGAACATTTCATCAGAAAACAAATGGGGTCTTGTGCCTGTCTGATGGTCTCACACCTGCAAAACAGCTCCAAATCCTTGGACCAGGCAGGGAAAGACCAACCCCAGGGTTCTCTGCGAACAGAAGTACTGGAAAGACTCTGCACTCAAGACAAATCCCTACATCACACCAAGGGAGGGGGACTGTTCCAACTTGGGGGAGAAGCTAAAAGAAATTGAACCTAAACTCTTCATCAGGCAGAGCAGTTTCCAGAGTGGCTTCGGCTCTCCCTAAAGGGCGAGGCCTGCAGACCCTTTGGCTCTTCTTTCTAGTGGCTTCATCTACAGGATGCACTTGGGCTGAATAAGCAGCTGTCAGGGGGAGAGAAGCAAAGTATGTCAGGACTGAATAATAACAGCTAACATTATCTGTACAGTATGTTTGCCCATACAATTCCAACCACTTTGCATAAATTAATGGATTAATTCCTCAAATTTGTAAGGTTGATATTACCATCACCCCCCATTTAGAGAGATTCAGTAGTTTACAAAATGTGTTAGTGCTACTATGTGACAGACCCTAGTTCATATGGCTCCAGGAATTGCACTCAAAGCGTTATGGGATACGACTTCATGGCCAGTAGAGAAAGGCACAACACAAAGACATGAGGCAGCTTTCCCCAACCCAGGAGCAAGACCAACACAGGACCAAGCTCTTTCCCCCTCCTCCCAGGACCTCCCCACTGCCTCCCAGGTTCAGTCCTGCGAAGAGGAGAAAGAGAGGTCTATGCTTTATCTCTCCCTGCTTTCTCAGCCTTCCCTGAGCCCATCTCCTTCCCCCACCAGCCTTGTTGCTCTGGGCCTTCTTCCTTTCACTCCCCAGATACTTCCTCCTTAAATTAAGACTTCTGAATCAACCAGTTGCTAGCTCCTCACCACCTCTGAGAGCCCGCAGGGCCTCACGCCATTCGGCTTCCATCTGAGCCCTGTAGTCTCCAAACAAGGAGTGCATCAGCAGCCTCTTCTGGGGCAGGGGAGTTCTTTTGCTGCGCAGGGCTCGGATTGCTCCAATAGCCTGCTCTTCTGCGAATAAAAATAAAGGACTAGTTAACATCTCTATACTGAGCTCCTACCACCCCACCGCAAAGGCAACAACTCCATCCCCTGCCAGCACCTGCAGGGCAGGCAGTACCAATATTCACATCCCCTAACTCTACAGAAGGGTCCCTTACTCTGTTTCAGAGTGGCTTTCTGCCTCTTGAGGCCCAGCTCCAGCTGCTCCACACACCAAGCCAATTCCTGGGCCAACTGCTGTGCCTGTGATGGATTGGGGGAAGTGGCTGTGAGAGGGCCCTGGGACACCAGAGCCCCTGGCCCCATCCCATCCCCCTCCCCGCCTTAACTTCGTGGACCCACACCACACGAGCCCGTGGACTGGCACCCGGGATTCCACCCTTCCCGACTGATATCCGCCCTTGCCTGGGCCTCAGCGCTTAGGGGGACTTCCTCTGGGGCGGGTTTCTCTGAGGCCTTCTCGCCTCCATTTGCCACAGAGGCCCTGTTCCGGGTTTTCTTCTTCTTTTGTTTTTTCGACGCTGCGCTGCCTTCATCGCCTAACGGGTGCACTTTGGAGACGGTGTTACTGCCCGTGGGTTGCCCTGGGCAGAGACAGACAGCGGAAGGATTCCGGGCGCTGGAAACCGGGTCGGGGAGCAGGTGTCTGCGGGACGCGCAGGGAGTACCCGGGCCTGGGGCCGCCGCTGCCTCCCCGGCAGGATGTCCTAGGGCCTGGAGAAAGGGGAACAGCACGAGGGTCACTTAGGGCCGCAGACGCTGCAAGGTCCCGCCACCCTCCCGTCTTCTCCACACCGCTCACCGCCATGCGCTGCAGTCGCCACCGGAACCAGGAGGCTCAGAGTCCGACGCCGAATTCCGTCCTACAGAAGCGCGCCTGTGACTCCGGGTCCCGCAGGGCGCAAGCGGGGCGGGGCGCGGAGCCGTGAGGGGCGGGGCCTCGGGGCTCCGGGAAGAGGCTGCGGTGGGTCTCGGGAGGACCCTCGTAAGCGAGTGCTCGCGGGCATTGATTATGTGCCCGGCACCTTTCCGGATAAAAGTTCAAAGCTCTACGCAAGGGTGTGTCCTCTCAAGGCTCACCTTTTGGTGGGGAGGGAAAAGCAAGTAAACAGCACATGAACAGCTGTGGCGCAGGAGGGTGGTTGGCAAAAACCTCTGGGAGCTGGGGAAGAGGCACAGGCCTGGGACCCGGTGCAGCCCGCGATGCTCGGTCGGCGAGGGTCAGGGCGCGGTGGGGTGAGAGGCTGGCGTCGCGGGACGCGGGGGCTAGGGTGAGGTCTGAGGTGGAGGGGGACGTGGAGGGGTTTCAGAAACAGACGCGGGAAGAGCTTTGGACGGGATATGGGCGTGAGGGAGGGTGGCGGCATGGGGAAGAGGGAGAGAGCCCCATCCCACCACCTGCCTTCACCAGGCTGCTTCCCTCCCACCATGTCTTACTGGAGACCTGGGGTCACATACAACACTCGACCCCCGCCAATGAAGGCCTCACAACCGAGAGATATTGCCTAGAGGCTGAGGTGAGGCAGAGTGAGGCGCCAGGAGGGTGGGTTGTGTTGCTTGAGAAGGTAAGAGTCAGCGATGTCTGATGATTCCTGTCGGGGACACAAGAGTGGAAAGTGGTGTTTCCTGAGACGGCGGGGGGTGGGGGTGGGGTGGGGGGAGTGTTAGCTGCCTCTGGTGGGTCTCAGAGGGCAAAAGTTTGGTCGTCACTGATGGTTATTTACAGTAGTTTTACACATTACCCCCAAAATTCAGCGGATTGAAAACAACACATATTACCTCATACTTTTCTGAGGGTCAGGGATCTAGCAACAGTGTGGCTAGTGGTTGTAGCTCATGGTCTCTCATGAAGCTGCTTCATGAGAGAGGAAGACTTTTTAGACGTTTTAAAACCACCACAGTTTGGTTTGTGTTTTAGTCCCAGGAGACTGGAGGGAGTGCATTCCATCTCCAAAAGGGCCTTTCTCTGCCTCGGTTGACTGATCCAAAACTGCTTCTTCCAGAAAACTTTCTCAATCCAGACATCTGCCTGAACACGGGCCTCACACCCAATTCCTTCCTCTTCCCCAGGCACCAGGTCCTATCCATTTATTTTGTAAATAATCTCCACTGCCACCCACCCCCGCCCACCGCCTGCTGCAAGCTCCCACACACATCATCCCCCAGCCTGAACCACTGGAACGAATTACTCACTCATCTCTGTGCTTCCAGTCTCAGTTCTTGCTGTCTTTCCTGAACCACCTGCTGCTACAGTGATCTTTCTAAACAAAAACTGACCATAACAGTGGCCATAGATTCTGCCTAAAAATCTTCCATTTTCTCTGGATAAAGTCCAAGGTCCTTAACTGCCATGGTCTACCCTTTACCTGACTGTCCAGCCAGCACATGCTCTACAAATCATACATACGTAACTATTTCCAGACCTTGCTGTACTCTGCCTCCACTGATCTCCTCCACTGATCCCCTCATTTCTTTGAGGATGCAGCAAGAAGGCCCTAACCAGATGCAGCCCCTCCAATCTTTGACATCCCAGCCTACAGAACCAGAGGCCAAATCAAGGTATTTTCTCTAAAAATTGCCCAGTCTCACATAGTCTTTTATAGCAGCACAAAACAAACACAGTCACCTTGACTATTTTTGGCCCTTTGTCTTAGTGTATACTTACTATTATTGAGACCAAGTTTCACTCTGTCACCGTGGCCAGAGTGCAGTGGTGTGATCCTGGCTCACTGCAACCTCTACCTCCCTGATTCAAGTGATTCTTATGCCTCAGCCTCCCAAGTAGCTGAAACTACAGGTGCATATTACCACACCCATCTAATTTTTGTATTTTTAGTACAGAAGGGATTTTGCCATGTTGACCAGGCTGGTCTGGAACTCCTGACCTCCAGTGATCCACCTCGGCTCCCAAAATGCTGAGATTGCAGGCATGAGCCACTGTTCCTGTATATGACCAGCACATACATTTTTTAAATCAGCCTTTTTTCCCATTAAAAACTTCTTTGAGATTTTTATTAGAATACCAATAATTCTATGGAGCATTTGGGGGGAAATTGAATCTCCATATTAAATAAAATAAATCTAACCCAAACCTGGTATACCTCTTCATTTACATTGGTTTCCTTTTAGTATTTTTAATACAGTTTTATGACTTTCTCTGTGAATACCTTTCACATTTTGTTAATTATTTCCTGACATGTTTTTAATTGCTATCAGCATTCAAATTGGAGCATAAATCATCTATATCTTTATGGTATATTAAAAACATTTGCTTTTTGTCCCAGGTTCATGGCAGAGGGCTCCTAAAACAGTTGGAATTTCCTCAGCGATAAGGGTGATCGGAGCATGTTTTGTTCTGAGGTGACTCTTGGCAAGCCCCTAGATAGCTTAGGATAGTGGCTGGTCAGCAGAAAGATCAAGCCTTGATTAGAAGCTTGGAGGTTCTGACCCACCCTTCAACGTCTGGGAAGCGGAAAGCAGCTGGAGATTGAGTTAATCACCAATAGACACCATCATGCCTGTATAATGAAACCTCCATAAAAACTCCAAAATGACTGGGTCTGGGCAGCTTTTGAGTTAGCTCAGATATCTATGTGCCAAGTAAGTAGTGTGCCCAACCTCCACAGAGACAGGCCATTTTGTGCTTGGGACCCTTCTGAATCTTGCCCTGTCTTCATGTCTGTTCATTTGTATCCCTTATAGTGAATGGTAAAAGTAAGCATAGCATTTTCCTGAGTTTCGTGAATCATTTTAGCAAATTATTAAACCTGGGAGAGGAGGTGGCTTGGGAAAATGCCCAACTTTATAACGAAGTCAGACAAAAGTGTGGGTAACCTGGGTACCTATTTGCAACTGTTGTCTTAAGTGTAGGCAGACTTGTGATACTTAATCTTAAACCTGTGGAGTCAGATGCTAACTCTGGGCAGACAGCACAAGAATCAAACAGATTTTGTTGGACCTCCAGTTGGTGCTGAAGAAGGAACCACATATTTTGTCAGAAGAGGAAAAATCTCTTCACCTATAATAATATCATTTTTGTCTCTCTGGTCTATCAATTATTAAGAGAGGCATATAACACTCTCCCACTCTAATGGTGAATTTCTGTATTGCTCTTTGCCAGTCTATAATTTTAGGTATATTTGAGGGGATTTTTCTTCCATAAATTTCAAATATTTATACCTTTCTGGTGAATTTGAATGTTTTAGAATTATGTAGTGACATTCTTTTACCTATAGTAAAACTTTTGGTCTTACAGTTGATTTCATATAATAGCTATACAGCTTCAACAGTTTGCTTTTCTCTATGTTCTTACTTTCAAACTTTGTGCTCAAGTTTTTTTAAGATCTCCATATGGCTTGATCTTTTAAATCTAGCCTTGCAATCTTTGCCTCCTGACAGGAAAATTTAGCCTACTTATAGATACTTTATGGATTTATCCTGTTTGTTTTTCCACCCCTTTTTCCATTTCTCACTTTGCTTTGATTATAGATTTTTTTCTCTCTTCTCATGTTTCTCTCTCTGCTAGTTTGGAAACTACGTACTCTATTTTTATTCTTTTAGTGGTTGATCTTGAAATTTTAAAATGCATTCTTAATGTATGAAAGTCTTAAGTTAATCAATATTTCTACTTTCTTTTTGAATAATGCAAGGACCTTTTGTTGACGGCTATTGTGAGACCTCGGTTCTTCTCTTCTTATTTTAAAAGAATTTAAACAAGATACACAGCAAAGGAGATGCTGCATAGAGAATTTCAAAGGAGAAAGAATATTTGGAAAGTTAAATGCACAATACACAGTACACCTGAGAAAGAGAGAATTCAGGGCCAGATACTCATAAGGATGAGATAGCAAAGACTGGCACCAGGGAGACTCCCCTTATGGGAATCTTACATGATTATTCATAAAGAAGTGGGAACAGGTGCTGTTAGTAAGTATGTTCTGGATGGTCCTGTGAGTGCACATGTGTGTTAGCTGTATGTTCATACAATGCTTGTTGTTTATACAATGCTTGTTGTACATGCTTATATATGCTTTTCATACATGTTGCTTGTCTCATTCACATCTTAAATCTTCAACCAGGGCTCTGTTTTTATGAGTTAAGGGTAAGTCTGAAGACAGGTAAAATCAAAATGTGCATGCTCTCTGCAGGGTAAATTCTCTACTGAAGATAGCTTTTCTGGAATGAGCTTAACTGTATATCAGTGCTGAGGCTTATTGTGTTGATTGTACAGTCACCACAGTTGCTGCATCCCAAGGACATGGTTACTTCCTTGATTACCTATGCTGCCGCACTTTCAGTGCTCTGATTTCATCCACTACCTTTTGACCCATATGCTATTTTTGTCTTGACTTCATTTCTATCTTTGTTTTCAAATCCTCCATATGGAGATTCACTCAAGATGGCACTGTGAGAACAACCCAGGATTGAAACTCATGGTCAATGCGCAGAGATGGTGAGTCAGGGCCGCATTTCCAGGCGGATCTTTGTTGCCCACAGAATGGGAAAATTCCCAGGTATAAAAGAGATGCGGGACGCCAGGCAGAGGTTTTGGCTGGTGCAGCCGGCAGCCGGTGTGGCGGGGACCCGCACTGTACTGCAGTGGTGCTACACAGTGCTCCGCACAAAGCACACTGGTCCAGGTGCCCTGTTGAACTGGCAACCTGAGACTTGAGAGGGCTGAACTTGAGACTCAACGGGACTTGGACAGTGAGCCAACCCAGGAGATTCCAGGGACACAACGTTTGGGGTAGCGCAGTGGGACAAATTAAATGGTGATTCCAAACGCTCCCGGTGGAGAGGTTCCCTGAGGGTGCAGCTCTGTGGGGGAGGGGCGTCTGCCATTACCAAGGCAAACCACCCCTACTGAGGTACACGCCCATTGCTGAAGCAGCCTACGATTGCCGAGGCAAACCGCTACAACAGAGAGACTCCGCCGCAGGGCATAGCCCATGGCAGCAGGGCGGAGACTGCAGCAGAAGGGCAGAGCCTGCAGCAACAGGGAGAACCTGACACCAGCAGGGCGGAGCCTTGGCAGGCAAATAGTGACTAAACTGCCTCCTAGATGGGCAGGACAACACAACAGACACTCAAAAAAAAAAGCCCCAAGCCCCCAGACAGAGCATCTGAGAATAAAAGGGTTTTTTTATGAGTTCTGTTGCAGCAGAATTAAACATAGCAGCCTAACAGCCCTGAATGAATGACAGAGCTCACAGCTCAGCACTTGAGCTCCTATAAAGTACAGACTGTCTCCTCAAGCAGCTCCCTGACCCCTCTATATCCTAAAGACTGATGTTTGGCAGGCATCATCCTGGGACAAAGATAGCAGAAAAAGAAACTGGTAGCATCCCTCACTGTTCTGCAGCTGCTATAGGTGCACCCCAGACAAGCAGGGCCTGGAGTGGACCTCAGCAGTCGTACAGCAAAGGGACTAGACTGGTAGAAGGAAAACCAAGTAACAGAAATACTTCATCATCAACAATCTGGGTGTCCACTCAGAGACCCAATTGAAAAGTCAGAAACTACACAGATGACAGGTGGATAAATCCACAAAGATGGGAAGAAACCAGCGCAAAAAGGAGGAAAACACCCGAAACCAGAACACCTCGCCTCCTAGAAAGGACCAAAACTCCTCACCAGCAAGGGAACAAAGCTGGACGGAGAATGACTGTGATGAAATGATGGAATTACACTTCAGAAGGTGGATAATGAGAAACTTTTGTGAGCTAAAAGAACATGTATTAAATCAATGCAAAGAAACTAAGAACCTTGAAAAAAGATATGAAAAAAGATTTGAGGAAATGATAACAAGAATGGATAACTTAGAGAGGAATACGAATGAATTAAAGGAGCTGAAAAACACAATACGAGAACTTCGTGAAGCATGCACAAGTTTCAATAGCCATAATGACCAAGCAGAAGAAAAAATATCAGAAGTTGAAGATCAACTCAATGAAATAAAATGAGAAACCAAGATCAGAGAAAAAAACGCAAAAAGGAATGAATAAAGTCTCCAAGAAATGTGGGAATATGTGAAGAGACCTAACCTACATTTGATAGGCATACCAGAATGTGACGAAGAGAATGAATCCAAGCTGTAAAATACTCTTCAGGACATTATCCAGGGAAATTTCCCACACCTAGCAAGACAGGCCAACACTCAAATGCAGGAAATACAGAGAACATCACAAAGATATTCCGCAAGAAGAGCAACCCCAAGGCACATAATCGTCAGATTCAACAAGGTTGAAATAAAGGAGAGAATACTAAGGGCAGCCAGAGAGAAAAGTCGGGTCACCCACAAAGGGAAGCCCATCAGACTCACAGCAGATCTCTCGGCAGAAACACTACAAGCCAGAAGAGACTAAGGGCCAATATTCAACATCCTTAAAGAAAAGAACTTTCAACCCATAATTTCATATCCAGCCAAACTGAGCTTCAGAAGTGAAGGAAAAATAAAATCCTTTGCGAACAAGCAAGTACTCAGAGATTTTGTCACCATCAGGCCTGCTTTACAAGAGCTCCTGAAAGAGGCACTACACATAGAAAGGAACAACCAGTACCAGCCATTCCAAAATCACACTAAATGCTAAAGAGCATCAACATAATGAAGAATCTACAACAACTAACGGGCAAAACAGCCAGCTAGCATCAAAATGGCAGTATCAAATTCACACATAACAATATTAACCCTAAATGTAAATGGACTAAATGCACCAATCAAAAGACACAGACTCGCAAATTGGATAAAAATCCAAAACCCATCGGTTTGCTGTAGCCAGGAAACCCATCTCACATGCAAGGATACACAAAATAAAGGGATGGAGGAACATTTACCAAGCAAATGGAGAGCAAAAAAAAGCAGGAGTTACAATTCTCATCTCTGATAAAATAGACTTTAAACCAACAAAAATCAAAAGAGACAAAGAAGACCATTACATAATGGTAAAAGGATCGATACAACAAGAAGAGCTAATGATCCTAAACATATATGGACCCAATGCAGGAGCACCCAGGTACATAAGGTAAGTTCTTAATGACTTACAAAGAGACTTAGACTCCCACACAATAATAGTGGGAGACTTTAACATTCCACTGTCAATATTAGACAGATCAACCAGACAGAAAATCAACAAAAATATCCAGGGCTTGAACTCAGACCTGGAGCAAGCAAATCTGATAGACATTTACAGAACTTTCCACCCCAGATCCACAGAATATACATTCGTCTCAGCACCACATCACACCTCTCTAAAATTGACCACATAATTGGAAGTAATGCACTCCTCAGCAAATGCAAAACAACTGAAATCATAACAAACAGTCTCTCAGATCATAGTGCAATCCAGTTAGAACTCAGAATTCACAAACCAACCCAGAACCACACAGCTTCATGGAAACTGAACAACTGGCTCTTGAATGTTGACTGGATAAACAATGAAATGAAGGCATAAATAAAGAAGTTCTTTGAAACCAATGAGAACGAAAACACAACATGTCAGAATCTCTGGGACACATTTAAAGCAGACTCTAGAGGAAAATATATACCAATAAATGCCCACATGAGAAGAAAAAAAAATCTAAAATTGACACCCTATCTCAAAATTGAAAGAGCTAGAAGAGCAAGATCAAAAAACTCAAAACCTAGCAGAAGACAAGAAATAACTAAGATCAGAACAGAACTGAAGGAGATAGAAACACAAAAAAAACCTTCAAAAAATCAATAAATCCAGGAGCTGACTTTTCTAAAAGATCAACAGAATAGATCACTAGCCAGAATAATAAAAAAGAAGAGAGAGAATAACCAAATAGATGCAAAAAAAAAAACCTATAAAGAAGATATCACCACAGATTCCACAGAAATTTAAACCATCATCAGAGATTATTACAAACAATTCTATGCACATAAACTAGTAAACCTGGAAGAAATGGATAAATACCTAGACACTTGCGTCCTCCCAATCCTGAACCAGGGAGAAGGCAAAACTCTGAATAGACCAACAACAAGGTCTGAAGTTGAGGCAGCAATTAAGAGCCTACCATACAAAAAAAGCCCAGGTCCAGATGGGTTCACAGCTGAATTTTACCAGATATACAAAGAGGAGCTGGTACCATTCCTTCTGAAACTATTCCAAATAATCCAAATAGAGGGAATCCTTCCCAAATCATTTTATGAGTCCAACATCATCCTAATACCAAAACCCAGCAGAGACTCAGCAAGAAAAGAAAACTACAGGCCAATATCCATGATGAACACAGATGCAAAATTCTTCAATAAAATACTGACAAGTCGATTGCAACAGCACATCAAAAAGCTTATCCAGCATGATCAAATAGGATTCATCCCAGGAATGCAAGGCTGGTTCAACATACACAAGTCTGTAAATGTAATTCACCACATACACAGAACCAAAGACAAAAGCCACATGATTATCTGAATTGATGAAGAGAAGGCCTTTGACAAAATTCAACAGCCCTTTATGCTATAAACCCTCAATAAAGTAGGAATTGATGAAACGTATCTCAGAATAATAAAAGCTATTTATGACAAACCAACAGCCAATATTATACTGAATGGGCAAAAACTGGAAGCATTCCCTTTGAAATCTGGCACTAGACAAGGATGCCTTTTCTCACCACTTCAGGCAAGAAAAAGAGCAATCAGGCAAGAAAAAGAAATAAAGGGTATTCAAATAGGAAAGGAGGAAGTCAAATTGTTTCTATTTGTAGATGACATGATTGTATATCTAGAAGACCCCATCGTCTCAGCCCAAAATCTCCTGATTTGATAAGCAACTTCAGCAAAGTCTCAGGACACAAAAACAATGTGCAAAAATCACAAGCATTCCTATACACCAATAACAGATTTAAAGAGAGCCACACTTAGAACGAACTGCCATTCACAATTGCTACAAAAAAAATAAAATACCTGAAAATACAACTAACGAGGAACATAAAGAACCTCTTCAAGGAGAACTATAAACCACTGCTCAAAGAAATAAGAGAGGACACAAACAGATGGACAACCATTCCATGCTCATAATTAGAATGAATTGATATTGTGAAAATGGCCACACTGCCCAAAGTAATTACAGATTCGATGCTATCCCCATCAAGCTACCAATGACCTTCTTCACGGAACTGGAAAAAAAAAACCTTAAACTTCATATAAAACCAAAAGAGAGCCTGCATAGCCAAGTCAATTCTAAGCAAAAAGAACAAAGCGGGAGGCATCACACTACTGGACTTCCAACTATACTACAAGGCTACAGTAATCAAAACAGCATGGCACTGGTACCAAAACACAGATATAGACCAATGGAACAGAACAGAAGCCTCGGAGGCAACACAACATATCTACAACCATCCAATCCTTGACAAACCTGATAAAAACAAGCAATGGGGAAAGGATTCCCTGTTTAATAAATGGTGTTGGGAAAACTGGCTAGCCATGTGCAGAAAGCAGAAACTAGACCCCTTCCTGACACCTTACACTAAAATTAACTCCAGATGGATTAAAGACAAACGTAAGACCTAATACCATAAAAATTCTAGAAGAAAATCTAGGCAAAACCATTCAGGACATAGGTGTAGGCAAGGACTTCATGATCAAAACACCAAAAGCATTGGCAACAAAAGCCAAAATAGACAAATGGGACCTAATCAAACTCCACAGCTTCTGCATGGCAAAAGAAACAGTCATTAGGGTGAATCAGCAACCAACAGAATGGGAAAAAAATTTTGCAGTCTACCCATCTGACAAAGAGCTGATATCCAGAATTTACAAAGAACTAAAACAGATTTACAATAAAAAACAAACAAGCCCATTCAAAATTGGGCAAAGGATATGAACAGTCACTTTATAAAATAAGACATACATGAGGCCAACAAACATAAAAAAAATGCTCATCATCCCTGGTCATTAGAGAGATGCAAATCAAAGCTACATTGAGATACCATCTCACGCCAGTTAGAATGGCGATCATTAAAAAATCTGGAGACAACAGATGCTAGAAAAGATGTGGAGAAATAGGAACACTTTTACACTGTTGGTGGGAGTGTAATTAGTTCAACCATTGTGGAAGACAGTGTGGCGATTTTTCAAGGACCTTGAAATAGAAATTCCAATTGACCCGGCAATGCCATTACTGGGCATATATTGAAAGGATTATAAATCTTTCTACTATAAGGACACATGCACACGTGTGTTCATTGCAGCACTGTTTACAATAGCAAAGACCTGGAATGCCTATCGATGATAGACTGGACAGGGAAAATGTGGCACATATACACCATGAAGTACTATGCAGCCATCAAAAACTATGAGTTCCTGTCCTTTGTAGGGAAATGGATGAACCTGGAAACCATCATTCTCAGCAAACTGACACAAGAACAGAAAATCAAACACCACATGTTATCACTTACCGGCAGGTGTTGAACAATGAGAAAACATGGACACCGGGAGGGGAGCATCACACCCTGGGGTCTGTTGGGGGGAAATAGGGGAGGGACAGCGGGGGGTGGGGAGTTGGGAAGAGATAGCATGGGGAGAAATGCCAGATATAGGTGAAAGGTAGGAAGGCAGCAAATCACGCTGCCATGTGTGTACCTATGCAATAGTCTTGCGTGTTCTTCACAAGTACCCCAAAACCTAAAATGCAATTTAAAAAAAAGAAACACAGAAAAAGGGGCTTTCCTATCATCTTCCATACACCCCAGGCCCCACTGAACAGAGGCATCCCAGGCTCATGGGGTCAGTAAATATACGACCTAGGTTTTCTCCATCATGTGGAGTTGGTATTTGTTCCCTGAGAAACACTTCTGAGGACATCACCAAAGTCAAAGGGCAGAAAAAAATTGTGGTTGACAAATTTCTTTTCAAGACTATTTCTCTTTGGAAACATGACAACGTGCTGAAATTAAAATTTCCTAGGCTTTGGATGAAGCACCTCAACATATGTCAAGTCTGGTTGGATGCTTGGTAGTGCCAGGGACCAGGAAGAGGTGGTCACTTACTTGTCCTAGGCAGCACCTTCCTGTGGCCCCTGCACAGTCCACTGCATCCATCAGTGTGGCCTATTCTGTGCTTCAGCTGCAGTGGGTCTCCTGATGGCCATCTCCCAATGGCACTGAGGTGAGGTGAAGGGCGGAATCACAGGAACAAATAGAGTCAGAAGGTATCAAATACAGTAAGGAATGCACAGTCTCCTCTTCACACAACAGTGATCATATCAGATGCAAGTCAGATCATCCTCCTCTGCTCAGAACCCTCCAGGATCTCCCCATTTCCCGCAGAGCAAAACCCAAAGTCTTAGTAATGGGCACAGACCTTCATGACATATTCTAGCACCTCTCTTACCTCCCCATTCTCTCCCTTGCTCACTCTACTTCTAGACATGTTACCCTGAAACAATACAGATCTCAGGCCCGGTGTCTCACTAACTATTCTCTCTACCTGATACTTGAATATCCTTTTATTTTCATTTGACACTCTCATGTGCTTTGAGTCACTGGTCAAATGCCATCTCAGTGAAACCTTCCCTGATTGTCCCCATTGAAAACCAGACCACTCCTGAACCCTACATGGACCTCAATCCCTCTCTGCTTTAGTTTTGCTTTCCAGTAACCATGATCATTAGGTCATTTCCTCTTCGACTGGCACATAACTCCACAGGGCAGGCACTTATGCCTGTCTTGTTCCTGCTGTATCCTTGCACCTTGGTGCCTCATGTCTGGCATATAGAAAGCATTCAACAAGTATTTACTGGAAAAAATTAGTAATCAAATCCAGGCTAGAAAGGCAGAAACACGAGGCCAGAAAGGGGCCTGACTGAGGAGGCATGTGTCAGCAGATTGGCTTGCATGATATTTAAAGTCTGGACAGGTGAGTTAGGAGGGTAACAGGGCCATGCTGCTGTTGGAATTTCAGATGTTGCCTTGGGAAAGGGCGTTGTGGTGGAGGTGACAGTGAGACCTGGGGAGCATGTGTGTAGCCAACACCCTGTGGGTGGAGTGCCAGCCTCTGAAGTGAGCACAGGCTCAACCTTGTGGCACTGACCTTCCCATCCTCAAGTCAACACTTCCACACTTTTTTTTTTTTTGAAAGAAAGAGAAAAGGGGAGAGAGAACAGGAGTCTTGCTCTATTGCCCAGGCTGGAATGCAATCTAAAAATAGGTAATAAAAACCTCTTTTATGCCAACAATTGTGCTTAACAGCAGAGACAGGAAAGAATAAGGGAAGAAAATAACAAGCAGCCAACCAATATTTCACTTAAGTCTGTGAAATGCTATACAAATGCTGAAGAGTGATTTACTTCCAATTATGTGGTCACTTTCAAAATAGGTGTAATGTGATACTGAGAAAAATGTATGTTCTGTGGACCTGGGATGAAGAATTATATAAATATTCACTGAGTTTACTTGTTCCAGGTCTGCGTTCAAATCATAGATGTCCCTGTTAATTTTCTATCTCATTGATCTGTCAATTAACAATCTGTGCCAAAGTCTCCTGCTATTATCGTGCGGGAGTCCAAGTCTCTATAAGTCATTAAGAACTTGTCTTATGTATCTGGGTGTTACTGTATTGGGTGCATATATATTTGTGATCACTGACTCCTGTTGTTGCATTGATCCTTTTATTATGTAATTCCCTTCTTTGTTTCTTTTAGTCTTTGTTATTATTAAAGTCTATTTTGTCAGAGACAAAAGTTACAACTCCTGTTTTTTGTTTGTTTGTTTTGCTCTCCATTTGACTGGTAAGTCTTCCACCAAACCTTTGTTTTGAGTCTTTGTATGTCCTTGCTTATGAGATGGATCTAGATATAGCGAACCGATGGGTTTTGACTTTTTTTTCAATTTGCCTGTCTGTGTCTTTGATTGGGGCATTTAATCCATTTAAATTTAGGATTAATATTGTTATTTCTGAGTTTAATATTGTTGTTTAATGCTTGCTGGCTATTTTGCCCATTAGTTGATATAGAGTCTTCATTATGGAGATACTCTTTACCATTTGGTAAGTTTTTGGGATGACTGATAATGGTTGTACCTTTCTGTGTATAGTGCTTCTATCAGAAGCTCTTGTAAAGCAGGCCTGCTGGTGAGGAAATCTCTGAGTGCTTGCTTGTTCATGAAAAATTTTATTTTTCCTTCATTTATGAAGTTTAGTTTGGCCGGATATGAGATTCTGGTTTGAAAATTCTTTTTGAATTTTTTGAGGATATTGAACATTGACCCCCACTCTCCTCTAGTTTGTAGGGTTTCAGCTGAGAGATCTGCTGTGAGTCTGATAGGCTTCCCTTTATGGGTAACCTGACCTTTCTCTAGCTGCCCTTAGAATTTTATCCTTTATTTCAACCCTGGTGAATCTAACGATTATGTGTCTTGGGGTTGCTCTACTTGAGGAATATCTTTGTGGTGTTCTCTGTATTACCTGAAGTTGAATATTGTCCTGCCTTACTAGGTTAGGAAAGTTTTCCTGAATATCCTGAAGAATATTTTCCAGCTTGGATTCATTCTCTTCATGACATTCAGGTACACCTATCAAATGTAAATTAGGTCTTTTCACATAGTCCCATATTTCTTGGAGACTGCTCATTCCTTTTTACTCTTTCTTTTCTAATCTTGTTTCCTCATTTCATTTCATTAAATTTGTCTTCAACCTCTGATATCCTTTCTTCTGCTTGATCAATTCAACTGTTAAAACCTGTGCATCACGAATGTTCATTGCAGCACTGTTTACAATAGCAAAGACCTGGAACCAACCCAAATGCCCATCGATGATAGACTGGACTGGGAAAATGTGGAACATATACACATGGAATATTATGCAGCAATAAAAAACGATGAGTTTGTGTCCTTTGTAGGGGCTTGGATGAATCTGGAGAACATCATTCTCAGCAAACAGACACAAGAACAGAAAATGAAATACCACATATTTTCACTCATAGGCAGGTGATGAACAATGAGAACACATGGACACAGGGAGGGGAGCACTATGCACTGGGGTCTATTGTGGGGAATAGGGGAGCGACAGTGGTGGGGGGAGCTGGGGAGGGATAGCATGGGGAGAAATGCCAGATGTGGGTGGAGAGGAAGGCAGCAAATCACACTACCACGTGTGTACCTATGCAACTATCTTACATGTTCTGCACATGCACCCCAAAACCTAAAACGCAATTAAAAAAAAAAAACCTGTGCATACTTTGTGGAGTTCTCGTATTGTATTCTTCAGTTCAATTAATTCACTTATATTCCTCTCTAGACTGTCTATTCTCGTTAGGATTTCGTCAAACCTTTTTTCAAGGTTCCTAGTTTCTTTACATTGGGCTAGAACATGTTCTTTTAACTCACAGAAGTTTCATATTATCCACCTTCTGAAGCCTAATTCTGTTATTGGAACACACTCATTCTCCATCAGGCCTGGTTCCCTTGTTGATGAGGAGTTGTGATCCCTTGTAGAAGGAGAGGTGTTCTGGTTTTGGGTGTTTTCCTCCCTTTTGGGCTGGTTTCTTCCCATCATTGTAAATTTATCCACCTGTCGTCTTTGTAATTACCAACTTTCAAATCAGGTCTCTGAGTGGACGTCCAACTTGTTGATTCCCAGCACCGGAATCTGAGCAACCCACTGCACTGGCTAAAACAGTGGCATTAAGATTCGTGGTGCTTTTCTGCCTGGGAATCTCTGATCTGGCTTTTCTTGAGTCCCTTTTTGAATTAGCTAAATAGACAACTCTGCCTTCCCGGAGCTCCAAATGTCGACCAAAAGGGGACCCAGTCCCGTTTACTCTGCACCAAGAACTGCCATGCTGGGGCACCGGCAAAACCACCACACTGGCCACAAGAGTCACTCTGGTGACCCGTGGGGCTCCTCCGCTGGGAATCTCCTGGTCCGTGAGCAACAAAAATTCATCTGAAAGTGTGGCGTCCTCTCATTCTCTGCACTTTCACTGGGAGTTACAATCCTGAGCTGCTAGTAATCAGCCATCTTGGATCTCTCTCTCCACTTTCTTCTCTTTTCAAACTTCTCACAACCTCTCACTCCCCATTTGCAACTGATGACTTTGCCTCCTGCATCCTTAAAAACGTGGAAGCCGAAAACTAAACCACCAAACCTACAAACTGACTACATTTGCCCATTTTTCTGTTCTTCTTGGTACAATGCAGGAGGTGTCTGTCTATACAACACCAACCCCTCAACTTCTGGGGGATCTCCCTTCCTCTCAGCTCCACCAGCCCCCACCACTTCTGCTCCCCTCGACTGTGCAGACCCTCCAGTCACCCTCACACCAGCCACCCAGCATCTGTCCCTCTGTTCCACCAACATGGGCCCTGGCAGGACCACCAGCCTTTCCCTGAAGCCAAGTCTCAACTCCCTTCTCCTCAGTGTTTGATATGATAGTTTCTCTCCTGGTTATCTCTGTCTCTTCCCTTCAGGTGCCTTTGTTGCTTCTCTTCCTCCACCAGAATGTTCAAAGCTGGGGAATCTTAGGCCTCTGTCCCAAGTCCTCTAATTATCTTCCCAGAGTAACTCATGCTTTCCCAAAGATGCGTAACTCATTTTTTAAAAATGCTGATAACTCCCAAATTTCATCTCCATCCCAAATCTGTCTTTAAGCTCCAAATTCATAGTTAACTGAGATCTCCATTTCTCTTTTATTTCACAGACACCTCAAGTTTAGCATGCCCACAAGAGAAATCTTGATTTCCACACACTGGCACTGGTTGGCAGGCCAAGATCCACACCCTGCTGTCCCAGAGGCGACTGAATTGGGTTACCCGCCTGAGGCTGGCCCTGTCATATTTTTTCTTAAGAGGCCATGAATTGAGGACACAGTGACTTTCAGATTGGTTCTGTCCCTAGACATGTGAGGACAAGTGAACTTGGGAGCAGACTGTGGGGCAGCCATTTTCTTGCTACATCTAAAGAGAAAAGAATGAAATGGATATGGGGAAACAAAGAGCTTGCAGTTGTTCCTGATGGCACTCACTTCTTGTTCCCCATGACAAGAAATGCCCTTCTAACTTATGCTAGGTGAGTTGGTGTCTTCATTTGCTGCCAAACAAACATTAAGACACCTGCTACTTGCATGTGTCTTTTGCTGGGTGAAGATAATTTGGACTAGTTCACAAATGCTTCCTATTTAAATTTTGACTGAGGATGCACCAAAATCAGAGATCAATTTAGGAAAAATTTTCATCTTCCTGATATTGAGTCTATGAATGAACAAGAAAGACTTCAGTATTTATTCATGTTTCTCTTTCCCTACTGTCACTCTGAAGAATTTTATGGTTTAAAAAGGGAGATCACTTACCTACAAAAAAAAAAAAAAAGAAATCAACAAGGATAAGGGAAACAACTGATATAAACACAACAGAAACAAATACAACTAATTGTTACATATGAATCACATAGCTACACGAAAGAGAGAAAACCAAGACTCAAGTATCTTTTGTATGCAGTATTCTGACTCTACAGCTTCAAATCAAAGTGCAAAAGCCAGTAGACAGATACTGAACAATCAATAGGTTGTTTTTACACAGTGGTTATGGACTAGCAATTCTGAAACTACTTTTAGTATATTCCAAGATTAAGAAAATCTAATACTAAGGATAATTGGGACCATATTTTGTTTTGAAAAAAGGGGTGCTGGGGGGCTACAACTATGGAAAGAGGGAAGGGTAGATTGAACCCTGTGGTATTAGACTGGAATTGACAGATTGAACCCTGTGGTATTGGACTGGAATTGACAGACTGAACTCTGTGGTACTGCACTGGAATTGATAAATTGAACCCTGTGGTATTAAACTGGAACTGATAGATTAAACCCTGTGGTATTGAACTGGAACTGAAAGATTGAACCCTGTGGCATAGGACTTGAATTGATAGACTGAACCCCGTGGTACTGAAATGGAACTGGTGGCATTGGAATAAATTAATGGTTTTAAATACACTGATGGCTATGGAAATTGATACAAGATAGTGTGTTTAAACAGATACACTTACATTTATTTCCTAGCTCTCTGCTGAGAGCCCAGAAGCAGTGACACCCTCATGATAGTGAGCACACCTAACACCCATATCTTGTTCTGTAAAAACTATTCTCCACAGAAAGGCACCAGAGCACCTGGGAAAAGGACTTATTCCACAGCTGGGGCTTTACTGTGGGGAAGTCTGGCAGTCACAATCTTAACCAAGTGATAAAGATTACATCATCTAAACTGACCACAAAAACCATCACAGATCTCCTGAAATGACACACCAAGGACAAATCTCTTATGTGGTTCCTGGAAAAATCATCAAAGAGCACTGGACAAACCCAAGGTGAAGGACAGTCTACAAAATAATTGCCTCATGCTCTTCAAATATGGCAATATTTTATCTTTGAAAGACAGACTGGATGGGGATGGTGGCTCACACCTGTAATCCTAGCAATTTGGAAGGCCCCAGTGGGAGAATCACTTGAGGTCAAGAGTTCAAGACCAGCCTGGACAACTTGGTGAAATCCTCTCTCTACTGAAAATATGCCCTCACCTAAAAAAAAAAAAAAAAAAAAAAAAAAAATTAGCCAAGCATGGTGGCACATGTCTGTGGTCCCAGCTACTTCGAAGGCTGAGGCATGAGAATTGCTTGAACTCGAGAGGTGGAGTTGCAGCAAGCCAAGATCATGCCACCACATTCCAACCTGGGCAACAGAACAAGACTCTGTCTCAAAGTTAAAAAAAAAAAGACTGAAGAAGTACTCCAGATAGAAAAACATGACAACTACATATGTGTGATCACAGATTGGATCCTCAGCCAGGAAAATTAAAAAAAGAAATCCTATAAAGGGCATTACCAGGATAACTGGCAAACATTAATAAGGTTTATAGATTGTAGCATGTCATCAACATTCATTTTCCTGGCCAAGCACAATGATTCATGTCTATAATCCCAGCACTTTGGTTGGATTACTTGAGACCAGGAGGTCGAGACCAGCCTGGGGAACATAGGAAGACCCATCTTTACAAAAAACAAAACTAGCCAGGTCTGGTGGCACACACCTGCAGTCCCAGCTATTCAGAAGGGTGAGGTGGGAGGACTGCTTGAGCCCACGTGGTTGAGGATGCAGTGTTGTGATTGCACCACTGCATTCCAGCCTGCATGACAGAGCAAGACCTTGCTTCAAAAAAAAAAAAAAACCAAATCATTTTCCAACGAATACTATGGTCATGAAAGAGAACATCCTTGTTCTTAGGAAGCACATGCTGATGTATTTAGAAGTAAAGTGCATCACATCGGCAACTCAGTCTCAGGGCAAAAATGTCTGTATCTACAGAGAGGGAGAATAAGAAAATGATACAGCAAATGTGGCAAAATGCTAACCGGGGAATTTGACGGAAGAGATTTGAGTGTTCTTTGTGGTACTCATAATAATTTTGTGTGTGAACTTATTTCAAAATATAAAAACTACAAAAAATGTAGCTTATAGTGGATATATATCATTTATGACTATTCAAAGTCTCATAAAACTTTCTCATGTTTTAGGGGCTCTCTACAGCCTTCCCAACAAAGAAGCCATCATCTACACTTCCTGGCCTCCCTTGCTGCTAGTAGTGAACAAGAATTGGTTTGGGTGCTCAGATCTGTCTGGACAACCCTGAAGTCAAAGCATAGTTAAATAGGAAAATTAGACTTCTGCCTGCTCACCTAGGTCACAGCAAAGCAGTGGGATTCCTAAATAGTCAGCATTTACCTTGGGAGGGGAGTTCCATGGGATGGTTCTGTATTCTTTCCTGGAAGCTTGGACCCCAGTCTACTTCTTCAGCTCTCTTAGTGCTTCTGTGAGATAATAATTTTCAATTAGTGTTAACAATGCCTAGCACAGAGTGCCAAGGACTGGGTACAGTTTAAAATACCTTGCACATACCGTTGCATTTAATCTTCACAAAACTCTTAACTGCAGTAAGAGTTTTGTGGTCAACACTTAGGTCTTCTATCTCTCCAGAGGCTATACTGTATGTTGGGGAGTGGCAAGGCGGATGGATGCTCTTTGGCTGTGGAAACTGTGCAGGAATAACCCACCTTCACACAGGCAACCACTCCACAGTATAGTCCCGTGGTCCCAAAACATATTACAACTCCTGCAAGAACTCCACATCTCTGGGAAAATCCAGCTCTGATAGTCAACTTAGGTCACAGGGAGCATTCCAAAGCATGGTCGGCAAACCTTCCTATAAAGGACCAGAAAATAAATACTTTGGCTTTGTGCAGCATATGCAATCACAACTGCTTGATTCTGTGGTGCAAAAGCTGCCATAGCTATCTGTAAACAAATGGGTATACTGTGTTCCAACAAAACTTGGTCAGGGCTTGGTTTTTCATGAAACTGTGTCCTGACACCCCCAGACAGGCTGGATAGTATTGAGAGGAACTCTCAGTATCCAGGCTTTCTCCTTGTTCTGGGGACTGGAGCACAGCTCTGAAAAAGGATGAGAGTGCATGAGCTGGACCCTCAGGGAAGGACACTGACTAGGTGGGAACAAGAGCCTGAAAGCTTACAGGCATGGAAATGAAGTGCATGGAGACAGCTTCCTCTGTAGCCGAAAAACTAGAAGCTGAAACAGCCATGTAGAACTGTGCAGCAGCCCAGAATGGGAGATGGGGGCCTGAGTCACAGCAGACCAGTGAGAGGAGAAAGCTGACCTCAGACTGCAGATATGCATAAAGAAAATTGGGGCAGTGGGCAAGCCTTGGGTTCAAGTCTTGGAACCAGAAGAACAAAGAAGGGCAAGGAATTGGTGGTGGTGAATAGGTACCACTTCTGGGAGAATGACAGAGCAATTGGACCTGAAAAAACTCTTGACTTATGTAAACAAAATATCAATTACAGCCAGTGACAAATAATTTACCCCACAAAAGTAATTACCAAACAAAAAAACTACTATGGTTATCTCAAACCAAATATCACTTTATTATTTTGGTAACTTTTGATTACAATAAACTCTATTGATGAATATACAGCTTCCATAATCTCCCTCATAACAAATGTGCAGCCTGTTCACAGCTATAAAAACCAAACCAAACCCAAGAGGTCACAAGAGGCAGGAGCAGTGGCAGTGAGAAGGGAGCCTGTAAAGTATGTTTCAAAGGAGTGTCCTAGACCATGTGGCCACCAGAAGTGGGGCAGTGGGGCAGTGAGCTAGGTCCAGGCTTTAGGTCTGAGAAGTGGCAGAGGCTGAGACAATGGCCAGACAGGAGTTGGAGAGGAAACTATTCTATTTCACTCCTACCAGCCAAACAGGCTACTCCCTGGTGTGAATCAACTGGTGTTTTACCAACTTTGATCGCTGGCTGAAGGCTTTCCCACAAGCAGCACAGTCAAAGGGCTTCACCCCAGTATGAATCCTCTGGTGCTGGATGAGGACGGAACGCTGACTGAAAGCTTTCCCACACTCACTGCATTTGTAGGGGCGCTCACCGGTGTGGATAATCTGATGCTGAATGAGGTGTGAGCTCTGGCTGAAGCCCTTACCACATTCAACACAGGTGTAGGGTTTTTCACCAGTATGAACTTTCTGGTGGTGAATGAGATTTGAGCTTCGGTTGAAGGCCTTACCACACTGGTTACATTCGTGGGGCTTCAGCCCATTATGAATTCTCTGATGCTGAATGAGTGTTGAGCTCTGGCTGAAGGTTTTTCCACATTCAGTACATTCATAGGGTTTCTCTCCAGTGTGGACTCGCTGGTGAAGAATAAGATTGGAGCTACGACCGAAGGTCTTCCCACATTCATGACACTCATAGGGTTTGTCACCTGTGTGCACGCCCTGGTGCTGAATGAGGGCTGAGCTGTGGCTGAAGGCCTTCCCACAGACATTGCATCTGTATGGCTTCTCACCCGTGTGAATTATCTGGTGCTTTCGGAGAACTGAGCTGTAACTAAAGGCTTTTCCACATACATTACACACATGAGGCTTTTCTCCAGTGTGAATTCTCCGATGCTGAATAAGGCTGGAGCTCTGACTAAATGCTTTCCCACAGTCGCTGCACTTATAGGGTTTCTCTCCAGTGTGAACCCTGTGGTGCTTAATGAGGTTCGAGACCCGACTGAAGGGCTTGCCACAATCATTACACTCATAAGGCTTCTCTCCAGTGTGGACCCTCTGGTGCTTCCTCAGGTGTGCACTCTGGCTGAAGGTTTTCCCACACTCACCACACTCAAAAGGCTTCTCACCTGTGTGAGTCCTGTGGTGTTTGACGAGGTTTGAGCTTCGCCTGAAGGCCTTCCCACACTCGCTGCATACATACGGCTTCTCCCCAGAATGGATTCGTTGATGTTGGATGAGGTTTGAGCTCCGCCTAAAAGCCTTCCCACATTCACTGCATTCATATGGCTTCTCACTTATGTGGGACTTTTGGTGCTTCTTAAGGCTTGAGTTCTGGCTGAAAGCTTTTCCACATTCATTACACATATAAGGTCTCTCATTGCTGTGGTGACTCTGATGCTTAGAAAAGTCTGAGTGCCCATGGAAGGCTTTCCCACACTCGCTGCACTGGTAGGCTTTCTCACTCATGTTAGATCGATGATGGTTTTTAAGAACTGAGTTCTGGCTGAAGGTTTTCCCACAATCATCACACATAAAGGAAGTCTCCCCAGTGTGGGCTATTTGATGCTCAATAAGATCAGGATTTCCTCTGAAGGTTTTCCCACACTCATTACATATTAGTGGACTTTCAGCTGTGGGAATCCCCTCATGACCAGTTAGGTCCACACTGTGCTGGAAGCTCTGGTCATCCATGTCATATGGATGTGGCCTCTCTACTGTAGAGATTTCCTGACATGCCATCAGGTTTAAGCTCAGACTGAAGCGACTGTCAAAACCATTATAGTCCAGATCTTTCTCCACCAAGGGGCCCCTAAGGAGCCCCATGGTCACTGGTGTGAAGTCCCTTTCCTGGGAGAGGGACTGCAGCAGCCTCCTGCCTTCAGGGACTCCCCAGTCTCTTTCTGCTACATCATCACATAGACCTCCAAGCTCGGGCACCTGGGAAACATTACCAGCATAGTTTTCTGGTATTTCTGCCTGTGATTCCAAATCTTCACAAATGTCTTCCTTGTGAAGAAACTCCTTGTCTTCGGTCCTGCTGTCACAATCTGAAACAATAAATATAATGTCACTTGAAGGCATTGCTGCAGCAGGAGCAGAAACTCAGAAAGCCAGACTTGCACCTAATAACTGAGGAGGAGACAACGGGTGCAGGGGACTGCGAAGGTAGCAGTCCAGATCAGAGGGCATCAGGGAGGGGAGGGAGGAGCGCCAGGTGACAAGGCTGCATGGCGGCTGTAGATGAGTAAGAGCTCTTGATGACCTGCGGTCCCCAGGACTCCACATCTCAGCAAATGTTCCTGCAGTCTGCATTCTGGCTCAGGCCAAAATTCTGGGTGTCCCTTGACTCCCCTCTTCCTTGACACCCATGGCAAGCCACTTGCAAGTCCTGTCAGCTCTACCTTGGAATGCAGCCCAAATTCAGGTGCTTCTCACCTCTTCCGCCTGTACCAGAAAAACATCTGACACCACTCTTTACATATTTTACCCTTTGTTCTCACCATACTGCCAGGTGTGACCCTTATCAGCTACCTCCAGTTCTCAGTGCATGCCAATGGCATTCAGCTTAGTCTTAGGAGTCACTAGTATGGAGAGAGACCCTGTTGCACACAGAGAAACATAGCTGGCTCACAGGGCATGGCAGGTTGAGTTGCGTGGAGGCATCACTCAACCACTCCTGTGTGGAATGTCAGATTCCATCCTATTCAACAGAGGTCCCTTTAGAGACTGCTATGTCCCGTCAAAGCCACCCGTACCTTCAAAAACCTGCAATCCTGATTGGTTTGCTAGACGGCTTTCGGCCTAGTAACAATGTACATCATCTTTCTGCAGGCAGAAATGCACACAATGCTCCATGTCTGCCAGAAAAGGCTTCAGCATCACCCTTTCCCCTCTTCACACCTGCAGAACAACATGGCCATCATGTCCCTGCGTCCCTTACTCAAATGAAGAGTCTCTCATTCAAACTGACATCCCAAGCCACACTGCAACCTGGATGCTGAGCAGCTTCCCTGGCCTCCAACCTCCCCTTCTGCCCACAGCCTGGTGACATCAGACCCAGGAATATCATGCACTCAAATTTCCAGTCAGTGCCTCTTGGGCCTGTGTGACCCAGGCCCTCCCACACCCCAACTCCACCTCTGCTCTTGCTATACTCTCAGCAGGGCAGATGTGTCCTCCTTTGTCAGCCCTGCCCAGAGCACTCTCCACATGGCCCCTGGGCTGCCTGCTTCCCTTCCACAGGCTTCACTGGAGATCCCTTACATGATCATAAATGCCAGCACCCTATCCAGTTTACTCGCCACCATCCTGGCTATCTCTTGCAGACTGGATCACTCCCTGATACAGGACTGCATCCCCAAAAATGAAGCCCTCTGGTCTAGCTGCAGTCAGTAGTACTGACTGGGTGGTGAAGGATGCCCCTCGAATGCCCCTCCCACCCACCTCCTGGGGCCCATCCTGCTCCCTGCCTCTCCCCTTCTGGGGCTTTCAGAATCTGTCATAAAAGCATTTCATTTCTGCCTCCAGTCTGAATTGTCTGTTCCCAAGGAGCTGTGGTGTCAATGCAGATCCAATCTGGCCATTAGGCCAGCCCTCACCATGACCCTCCTGGTACCTGCCCCTCAGCCCACTGCATTCTTGGTGACACTTCATGCTGGGTCAATTGACACCTGTGACTCACAGTGTTGTGCTGCTTTCAGCCAGAACACCCTCTTGTAGCTGCCTGCTTCCTGGAGTCTAAGATCAGGCCTCTCCTCTTCTGTCAAGCTGCCCTACATGCCAGCACAAAGATGCAGGTGTCTTTCTTTACCACCCTGCTACCCCTTGGCAGGCCTGCTGATATACATTTCACATGGGCTGCAGGAGCCCTCCACATGTCCCCCACCAGCTTCAGCTCTCCATGTCAGAAGCCCAAGCCCTGGCTCCAGGGGGTGTCTGGGAAATGTGACATCTAAATGCTGCTGTGCTCCCAAGAGCAATGAGGGATGGGGGCTGCTGGGACAGGTAAGGTCTGAACAGAAGTCTTCATCTCTGACAGGGACATCCTGGGACTTGCTTTCCCGTCATCCTCCACCCCTGCCAAACCTTGACTTAGGAGATCCTTGCCCTCTTCTGGCTGTGTGAAGTGACCCAAGGAAGGATGAAGAAGGATGTGCCAACAACACAGATGGCAGTCAGAAAGGCATTTCTGTGAAGAGTCAGAGAGGAGCTGTGTAAGGCGTTATGGCTATATCTTTGTCATATGGTCTTGTTTTTAAAACCCTTGAAAAACACCACAAAACCATTCTTAGCTTACAGGATGCAAAAACCAGCCCACTAGCTGGATTTGGTGACCTCCAACTGAGAAGAGATGTCACTGGTGTGGACCAGGAGATGGTGACCATGAGGAACTGATTTTCTAGCCCAAGCCACTGTTTAGATAGATAAAAGTCTTTTATTGAGATAGGAACTAGAGATGAATTCTGTAGGTAAAATGGTAAGAGATCACTTTTTGGACTGACTAAATTCAATGTAATTCTCCTCTGTAATATAAGAACTGTGGGGGGAAAATGAGTTCCTCTATAGAAAGGATATAGAAAATAAAAAGTATTATTTTCCTGTAAGAAAATCTTTTTTAAAAGTCAGTAAAATTGCTAAGCATGGTGACTCAAGCCTGTAATCCCAGCACTTTGGGAGGCTGAGGCGGGTGGATCATGAGGTCAAGAGATCGAGACCATCCTGGTCAACATGGTGAAACCCTGTCTACTAAAAATACAAAAAATTAGCTGGGCATAGTGGTGCACGCCTGTAATCCCAGCTACTCAGGAGGCTGAGGTTGCGGTGGTGAGCCAAGATCGCACCATTGTACTCCAGCCTGGGCAACGAGTGAAACTACGTCTCAAAAAAAAAAAAAGGTCAGTAAAATTTGGGCTTAAAGGTGAAGGAAAAGACTTGAAAGCAAATACAGTTGCTTGCACTGTACAGACACCCAATTGGAGAAGGACAAGGGCTCTGAGCCCTTCTAGAATGAAACACACCTGCAGAGGAAACATCTTTATGATTAAAAACATGCAATGAGTGACTTCCAGGTTTTTGAAACAGCTTAGGTAAGTACTCAGGTCATAAACCATGCTTAAGTGAATGCCGTGTGTAACCATGATACATTCATGGTTGCATCACAACTTCCCTCAGTGCCTTGGCTGGGCCATCTATTGAACGAACCCCAGAGGCACCTCACACTCAGGTCGGTGGGGATCCTTAGTTCTTCATTTCCTACAGCAAGTTGTTTTCATTTGACTTAAAAATTTACTGAGGGGAAATTCACATAACATAAAATCATTGTAAAATGAGCAATTCACTAGTATTTAGTACATCTATAATGTTATGCAACCACTACCTCTATTTTCAAAACATTCCCATCACTCCAAAGGAAAACCTCTTACCCATGAAGCAGTTTATCCCCATCTACCACTTCCTCCAGCTCCTGGCAACCATCAGTCTGGATTCTGTCTCTACGAATTTACCTATTCTGGATATTTCATATAAATGGAATTATATAGTATGTGACCTTTTGTGTCTGGTTTCTTTCAGTTGGCATATTTTGGAGATTCATCCATGTGTAGCATGTACAGTACTTCCTTTTCATGGACAAATTATACTCATTTGTATATAGATACCACAATTTATCATTCATCCATTGATGGACATTTGGGCTGTTTGCACCTTTTGGCTATCATGAATACCACTGCTGTGAACATGATATACATGTACTTGTTTGAGTAGGTGTCTTCAATTCTTTTGAGTATATACCAAGAAGTGGTACTATGTTCAAACTTTTGAGGAACCACTAAATTATTTTTCAGAGTAGTTGTGCCACTTAACATTCCTGGCAGCAATGTATGAAGATCCCAATTTCTCCACATCCTCTTGAATATCTTTTACCTTTTGGTTTTTTGATTATAGACATCCTCATGAACGTAAAATAGTAATCTCATTATGGTTTTCATCTGCATTTCTCTAATGATCAATACTAAACATCTTTTTTTTTTTTGAAATGGAGTCTCATTCTTGTTGCCCAAGCTGGAGTGCAATGGCACGATCTCAGCTAATTGCAACCTCCACCTCCCAGGTTCAAGTAATTCTCCTGCCTTAGCCTCCCAAGTAGCTAGGATTACAGGCACCCTCCACCACATCTGGCTAAATTTTGTATATTTAGTAGAGACAGGATTTTGCCATGTTGGCTGGGCTTGTCTTGAACTCCTGACCTCAGATGATCTTCCTGTCTCAGCCTCCAAAAGTGCTGGGATTTATAGGCATGAGCCACAGCACCTGGCCAATGTTAAGCATCTTTTCTGTTGCTTGTTAACCATTCACATATTTTCTTTGGAGAAACGTTTATTCAAGTTAATTTGCCCATTATTTGCTTATTTATTTGATGGAGTCTTGCTCTGTTACCTAGGCTGAAGTGCATGGCAGGATCTCGGCTCACTGCAACCTCTGCCTCCCAAGTAGCTGGGATTACAGGTGTATGCTACCAATCCCAGCTAATTTTTGTAATTTTAGTAGAAACAGGTTTTCACCATGTTGGCCAGGGTGGTCTTGAACTCCTGACTGTAGGTGATCCACCCACCTCAGCCTCCCAAAGTGCTGGAATTACAGGTGTGAGCCATCGGTCCCAGCCCTTTACCTGTTTTTAAATTGGGTAGCTTGTGTTTTGTTGTTGAGATGTAAGACTTTTTTATATATCCTATATACTACACCCTTATCAAAAGTATGATTGGCAAATTTCCCCCCATTCTGCATGATGTTTTATTTATTTTTCTTTTTGAGACAGAGCCTTGCTCTGTCACTCAGGCTGGAGTATACTGGAACAATCTTGGCTCACTGCAACCTCTGCCTCCTGGGTTCAAGGGAGAGCTTCCCAAATCATTGAAACTACAGGTGCATGTCACCACACCCAGCTAATTTTTGTACTTTTAGTAGAGATCCAGTTTCGCCATATTAGCAAGGCTGGTCTTGAACTCCTGACATCAGGTGATCCACCTACCTTAGCCTCCCAAAGTGCTGGGATTACTGGCATGAGCCACCATACCCAGCTTCTTTTCACTTTCTTGATAATATGTTTTGATACTGAAGTTTTAAAATTTGATAAAGTCTAATTTATTTTTTTTCTCTTGTTGCTCCTGCTTTGGTGCCAAATCTAGAAATCCACTGCCAAATCCAAGATTTGGAAGATTTATGTTTTCTTCTAAGAATTTTAGAGTTGTTAGCTCTTATATTTAGCTTGTTAATCTATTTGGAGTTAATTTTTGCATATGGCATAAGGTAGGGGTCCAACTTCATTCCTTTTTTGAGACAGGGTTTCACTTTGTTGTTCAAGCTGGAGTGCAGTGGTGACCACAGATGACTGTAGCCTTGAGCTGTTGGGCTCCAGTCATCCTCCTGTCTCAGCACGCCTGGTGGAGGCACCACCATACCTGGCTAATTTTTTTAATATTTTTTGTAGAGACAGAGTCTTGCTATGTTGCCCAGGCTGGTCTCAAACTCCTAGTCTCAAACAATCCTCTCACCTTGGACTCCCAAAGTGCTGGGATTACAGGCATGAGCCACCACATCTGTTCCCAACTTCATTCTTTTACATTTGGATATCTACTTGTCTCAGCACCATTTGCAGAAGAGCTATCCTTCCTCATTGATTGAAAGGTCTTGATACTCTTGTTGAAAACCGACCTGCCACACATGTATTGGCTTATTTCTGGACTCTCAATTTGATTCCAATAGGCTATATGTCTATCTTTATGACAGTATTACCCTGTTTTGATTACTGCAGCTTTGTTACTTACTTACTTTGTAGTAAGTTGTAAGTGGAAACTTACTACATCATTTGTTCTTTTTTGTAATTGTTTTAGCTACCTAGGGCTCCTTGTAACTGCATAAATTTGAGGATCGACTTTTCTGATTCTGCAAAAAAAGGCCATTGTAATTTCAAGAGTTGCACTGAATCTGTAGAACACTCTAGTGTTGGAAATCACTCAGGATGGCTGACAAAATATTAAGGGAAATACAAGGGAAGTTATAGACTATAGTTTCAAACCTGTTGGAAGGCAGAAAGATTTTAGTGAGACAGCCTGAAAGCAGCCAGTTCTTACATTAGAGCATTAAGTAACAGGGTAAAGATGAGGATAATAAAACCTTCCCCAGTTAAGTCTGCTTACCCCATATTCCTTCATCTCTACTCTGTTCACTCATGTAAACTTTGTGCTGGATGGTCCTCTCAGGGGGAGGTCAAAGGGGAATTATCCATTAATGGTGTTTATTCTGGGCCCCAGAACCAAAAGCTTTTATCAATCATAAAACCATTCTTTTAACCATGTTAATTATCCACAAGCATTCTGACTTAGAACCTGTCATTAAATCTATACTGAATAAATGTGAGAATGGACAAGAAATAGGGTTAGCTGCAATCACCCTCTGAAAGCAGCTAACAACCATCCCTAGCCCATCTCTTACACTGTACTCTGGCATGTGAGTGTATTTATTCATCCGTCACTGAGTCTGGGTCTGCAGAACAAACCTCTGCAGATGGGGATCAGTGTCTAAGGTGGCAACCCCAATGTGACCAATGCTATAGCTGGTGCCCCCGTGTGAAAAGAACTGATGTGATCAATGCCACAGCTGGAGCCCCTGTATGAGGAGACCCAACTGAGTCGTTACAGCAGGTGCCCAAATGTGGAGCAAATCGACATGATCATCACTGCGAAGAAGGAAAGAAGCAGACCCCCTGAAATGGAAGGTACAGAGACCAAGTGGTCAAGTCAAATACTCAGTGAGTCATTGGTACCCACTGGGGATGGCCAAGCTCAGGAGGAATTGTTTCAGGCTACGGATTCATCATGGGACAGCAGTTATCAGCACAACAGAAACAGCATCAGGCTCAGCCTCAGTTAAAGCAGTTAATGCAAACTGTTGTTTCCCAAAGCCCATGGTTCTCGGCAGGGAGCATGCTAGACATAAAGCTCTGGGAACAAGCGGGGAGAAATGCACAAAACATCCAATGAAAAAAGACCAAGAGGACACTACAGCTATAGGTCCTTGTCATAAGCAAGTAGCATTACAGAAGAAACTCTTATACTGCCCAGTAACTGGTGATCAGCAAGGCAATCAAGTGTATGTTTATAAAAACATAAGAAAAAAGGCATTAGAGGCAGAAACCACACAGCTAAACAGATGGTGGGTGAAAGAACAGACTGGCAGGGAAGCTCTATGCAAGCTAGCAGCCTACAGCTCAGGCGGGGGAGCAAGTGATAAGAGAAAAATCTCACAAACCCAGAGCCAGCAAAGGTTACCAAGAATTTAGCCTACATGGCAGAAAAAGAGATGGCAAGCCAGGCCCAGTGCACCTGAGTTAACCTGCTAGGGAGGGGCAGGAGGTAGCACAGGAATGTCCACCCAGCAGCCTCCTGAGGATGGGAGGAGGGAGCAGGGCACACAGAACACCGGGCAGGCAAAGAGAAGAACCCAGGCAAGTGCAGCATGGCTGCTGTCCTGGGATCCACACCACTGCCTCTGGCTCTGCAGACATCCCACAGTGAAATTTCGTCTGTTCTTTGTATACAGCAACATCCCAAATGGTAATTCTCTGCTAAAATTCAAGTTAAATTTAAATTCTGATAATGGCCATTGTTATTTCTCTCTTACCCTCAACATGGCTGTTTTAAAATCCAACTTAAGTAAAACAGTAAACTCTGAAAGGAGAGAGATTATTACAGAAGGCCCAAGTATTAAAAAGAATTAAAATCTAGGCATGGTAAACCATATATTACCCTCTAAAGGAACACTTTAAACCAAATTAAGTAACATTTGTTGAATTAAAAAGTCAAAATATAATACCCATTCTCAGAAAGTGAAGAAAATTTGCACATAACTGTATTGCAAACACATACATGAAACACTGATTAGAGACAGTCTTTGCTCAGCTAGTAAGTCATTGTTTTCAGAACTGTTTGCCAGTTTAAAGTCCATAAATTTGGTCAGCTTGAAAACTCAATTACAAGATTTAAGCTATTCTTTGAGTCTCTGCTTCAGAGATGCTTTCAGATTTCCTCTTAAAACTTCATGTTACCAATTTCGACTTGCCATTGTTATGATTAATGCAGTCAATTGCTAAGTTATGATCCTGATACTATCAAGATTCCTTTAAAGAAAGAGCAGACTGGGTGTCATGGCTCACACCTATAGTCCCAGCACTTTGGGAGGCCAAGGAGGGTGGATCATGAGGTCAGGAGATCAAGACCATCCTGGCCAATATGGTGAAACCCCATTTCTACTAAAAATATAAAAATTAGCTGGGTGTGGTGGCATGCATCTGTAGTCCCAGCAGGAGAATCACTTGAATCTGGGAGGTAGAGGTTGCAGTGAGCTTAGCTCACACCACTGCACTCCATCCTGGCAACAGAGCAAGACTCCATCTCAAAAAAAAAAAAAAAAAAATGGAGGGTGGGGAGCTGGAGAGAGATAGCACAGGAAGAAATGCCAGATATAGGTGAAGGGGAGGAAGGCAGCAAATCACGCTGCCATGTGTGTACCTATGAAACAATCTTGCATGTTCTTCACATGTACCCCAAAACCTAAAATGCAATTTGAAAAAAAAGAAAGAACAACTTGAAGCAATATTATACTCCTCTATACCTAATGCTTTAACACTCTTTACTGAGAGGTCAAGTAAACAAGGAAAACCTGAAGTCTAATAAAGACCACACAATTCAATCACTAAGTTTACCAGCAGACAGACAGCTGAGATTGGAACCCTGATTCTGGCATTAAAAACTTTTTCCACTCAACCCATAAATATAGTAAATAACATGGCTTACTCAGTTTATCGACTACAAAATCTTGAAACAGCTTTAAGTCTAATGTTGAACCCACAGCTGACTGCCTAGCCCATTAGCTTATGGGAATGGACAAGCAGACTTACAAGTGATGACATCACTGCTTGACCAAGACAGACAGACAGAAATAGAAAGAGGGAGAAATAGAAATAATAAGTAAGAAAAAAGACTAGAAGAGACAAAAATCAGATTGAAATACAGAAACTGAGAATAAGGAAATAGCGTAAAAAGAAAAAAGAGACTCAGAGAAAGAGAAAGAGATAAGGAGGCAAAGAGAGAAAAAGGCGCAAAAAGACAAAAGAGAGAAAAAGAAGAAAATAGAGAAATAAATAATATGAAGGTTATAGATATACGAATGTATGTTTAGAATGTGATCCAAGATGGCCGATTAGGAGCACCTCAGGATTGCAGCTCCCAGTGAAAGCGCGGAGGCTGACTAGACGCCGCATTTCCAGACGAATTTTTATTGCCCACAAACCAGGAGATTCACAGGTGAAGGAACCCTACTCAGCCAGCATGGTTGTTTTTGCCTGCATGGCTGTTTTGCTGGTGCGGCTGTTTTGCCAGTGTGGCTGTTTTGGCCAGCACGGCTGTTTTGGCCAGCACGGCTGTTTTGCCGACACTCCAGCATGGTGGTTCTCCATACAAAATACACCAGTCCGGGTGCCATTTTAGCTGGCAATTGGAGCTCCAGGAATGCTGAGTCACCCATTCATATGATTAAAAATGGGAATGAAACAGGGAGCCAGGCCAGGAGATTCCCGGGCAAAAAAGCGCCACAAATCTCAGCGCCGCTGTTTCAGACCCCTTTTTAATCAGTGCAGTAGGTCACTGCCTGGGAAATCACACAGATCCCAGCAACTTTTCAACAGGAGACTGGAACACCTGGGAGACAGTCGACCGTTCAACTAACAAAAAAAAACAGACTCTGAGGCTGAAAGCCAGGTGATCAGGCTCAGCTGGCCCCACCCCCAAAAAAAGACAGCAATCAGAAACGCTCTGGATTGAGTATTTCACAGCAAGCACAGCTGAACCCAAGACGGTCCAGCTCTGTGGGGAAGGGGCGTCCACCATTACCAAGGCAGTCTACCACTACAAAGGTAGTTTGCCATTCCTGAGGCAGCCCATCATTGCCAAGCAGCCCACCATTACAGAGAGAGTAAGCCATTATAGAGTTGGGCCACCATTGCCGAGGCAGTTCTAATTACACCGTATAAACAGGACTGCAGTGAAGTTCACATGGCAGCTGGGCGGAGCCCAGAGCAGTTCAGCAAAGCCTCTGCAGACAGTAACTAGGCTGCCTCCTCGCTGGGCAGGGCAGGCCTGAAAAAAGCCAGCAGCACAACAGAAACTCACAAATAAAGCCCTGACTCCCAAGGACAGACTATCTAAGGAAAAAAAAGGGGGGAGGGGGTTCATGAGTTCTGCTGCAGCAGACTTAATCCAACCTGCCCATCAGCTCTGAATGAACAGTGGAACTCACAGCTCAGCACTTCAGCTCCTATAAAGGATAGACTGTCTCCTCAAACAGCTCACTGACCTTGGTATATCCAAAGAGTCACCTCATAAAGGAGAGCTCAGACTGACATCAGGTGGGTATCCGTCTGGGACAAAGACAGCGAAAGAAGAAACTGGCAGCAACCCTTACAGTTCTGCAGCCGCTTCAGGTGATCCCCAGGCAAGCAGGGCCTAGAATGGACCTCAGCAGTCCTACAGCAGAGGGACAAGACTGTTAGAAGGAAAACTAAAAAACAGAAATAACTTAATCATCAACAAAATGGACGTCCACTCAGAGACCCAATCTGAAAGTCAACAACTACAAAGACAACAGGTGCATAAATCCACAAAGATGGGAAGAAACCAGTGCAAAAAGGATGTAAACACCCTAAACCAGAACGCCTCTCCTCCTACAAGGAATCACAACTCCTCACTAGCAAAAGAAAAAGGCTGGATGGAGAATGAGTGTGATGAAATGACAGAATCAGGCTTCAGAAGGTGGGTAATAAAAAACTTCTGTGAGCAAAAAGAACATGTTCTAACCCAATGTAAAGACACTAAGAACCCTGAAGAAAGATTTGACGAAATGCTAACAAGAATAAACAACTTCGAGAGGAATATAACTGAATTGATGGAGCTGAAAAACAACACGAGAACATCGCGAAGCATACATAAGTTTCAAAAGCCAAATTGACCAAGCAGAAGAAAGGGTATCAGAGATTGAAGATCAACTCAGTGAAATAAAACGAGAAGGCAAGATAAAAGAAAAAAGGGTAAAAAGGAATGAACAAAGTCTCCAATAAATGTAAGACTATGTGAAAAGACCTCATCTACGTTTGATAGGTGTACCTGAATGTGAAGAAGAGAAGGAATCCAAGCTGGAAAATGCTACTCAGGATATTATCCATAAAAACTTCCCCAACCTAGCAAGGCAGGCCAATATTCAAGTCCAGGATATACAGAGAACACCACAAAGATATTCCAGAAGAAGAGCAACCCCAAGACACATAATCATCAGATTCACCAGGGTTGAAATAAAGGAGAAAATGCTAAGGGGTACCAGAGAGAAAGGTCGGGTCACCCACAAAGGGAAGCCCATCAGACTCACAGCAGATCTCTCAGCAGAAACCCTACAAGCCAGAAGAGAGTGGGGGCCAATATTCAACATCCTTAAAGAAAAGAAATTTCAACCCAGAATTTCATACCCAGCCAAACTAAGCTTCATAAATGAAGAAAAAATAAAATCATTTGCAAACAAACAAGTACTCAGAGATCTCATCACTACCAGGCCTGCTTTACAAGAGCTCCTGAAAGAGGCACTACACATAGAAAGGAACAACCAATACCAGCCACTCCAAAAACATACCAAATGGTAAAGAGCATCAACACAATGAAGAAACTGCATCAACTAATGGGCAAAACAACCAGTCAGCATCAGAATGGCAGGATCAAATTCCCACATAACAATATTAACCCTAAATGTAAATGGGCTATATGACCCAATCAGAAGTCACAGACTGGCAAATTAGATAAAAAGCCAAAACCCGTCAGCGTGCTGTATCCAGGAAACCCATCACACATGCAAGGATATACAAAGGCTCAAAATAAAGTGATGGAGGAACATTTACCAAGCAAATAGAGAGCAAAAAAAAAGCCAAAGTTGCAATTCTCATCTCTGATAAAATAGACTTTAAACCAACAAAGATCAAAAGAGACAAAGAAGGACATTACATAAGGGTAAAAGGATCAATGCAACAAGAAGAGCTAACGATACTAAATATATATGCACCCAAATACAGGAGCACTCAGATACATAAGGCAAGTTCTTAATGATTTACAAAGAGACTGAGACTCCCACACAATAATAGTGGAAGACTTTAACACCCCATTGTCAATATTACACAGATCAATGAGACAGTAAATTAACAATGATATCCAGGACTTGAACTCAGACCTGGAAAAAGCAAACCTAATAGACATGTACAGAACTCCCCACCCCAAATCCATAGAATATACATTCTTCTCACCACCACATCTTATCTACTCTAAAAGTGACCACATAACTGGATGTAAATCACTCCTCAGCAAAAGTAAAAGAATGGAAATAATAACAAATAGTCTCTTAGACCACAGTGCCATCAAGTTAGAACTCAGAATTGAGAAACTAACTCAGAACCGCAAACCTTCATGGAAACTGAACAACTGGCTCCTGAATGTTGACTAAATAAACAGTGAAATAAAGGCAGAAATAAAGATGTTCTTCAAACCAATGAGAACGAAGACACAACATACCAGAATCTCTGGGACACATTTAAAGCAGTCTCTAAAGAAAAATATATAGCAATAAATGCCCACATGAGAAGCAAGGAGAAATCTAAAATCGACACCCTATCGTCAAAATTGAAAGAGCTAGAAGAGCAAGATAAAAAAAAACTCAAAACCTAGCACAAGATAAGAAATAACTAAGATCACAGCAGAACTGAAGGAGATAGACACAAAAACACCTTTCAAAAAAATCAGTAAATCCAGGAGCTTGTTTATCAAAAAGATCAACAAAACAGACCACTAGCCAGATTAATAGAAAAGAGAGAATAACCAAATAGATGCAATAAAAAACAATAAAAGGGATACCACCACAGATTCCACAGAAATACATACCATCATCAGAGATTATTACAAACAACTCTATACACATAAACTAGTAAACCTGGAAGAAATGGATAAATTCCTGGACACTTGCATCCTCCCAAGCCTAAACTAGGAAGCAGTCAAAACCCTGAATAGACCAATAACAAGGTCAAAAGTTGAGGCAGCAATTAAGAGCCTACCACCCAAACAAAAGCCCAGGTCCAGATGGGTTCACAGCCAAATTCTACCAGACATACAAAGAGGAGTTGGTACCACTCCTTCTGAACTATTCCAAACCATCCAAAAAGACGGAATTCTTCCCAAATCATTTTATGAGACCAACCATCATACTGATACCAAAACCCGGCAGAGACTCAGCAAGAAAACTTCAGGCAAATATCCATAATGAACATAGATGTGAAAAATCTTCAATAAAATACTGGCAAACCGATTGCAACAGCACATCAAAAAGCTTATCCACCATGATCAAGTAGGATTCATCCTGGGGATGCAAGGCTGGTTCAACATAGGCAAGTCTATAAACATAATTCACCACATAAACAGAACCAAAGATTTTTTGTGGTTTTTCCACGATTATCTCAGTGGATGCAGAGAAGGCCTTTGACAAAATTCAACAGCCCTTTATGCTAAAAACCCTCAAAAAACTAGATATTGACAGAACGTTATCTCAAAATAATAAAAGTTATTTATGACAAACCAACAGCCAATATCATACTGAATGAGCAAAAACATGAAGCATTCCCTTTGAAATCTGGCACTAGACAAGGATGCCCTCTCTCACCACTCCTATTCAATATATTACTGGAAGTTCCAGCCAGAGCAATCAGGCAAGAAAAGGAAATAAAGGGTATTCAAATAAAAAAGGAGGAAGCCAAACTGTCTCTATTTGCAGATGACATGATTGTATATCTAGAAGACCCCATCATCTCAGTCCAAAATCTCCTGAAATTGATACGCAACTTCAGAAAAGTCTCAGGATACAAAAACAATGTGCAGAAATAACAAGCATTCCTATACACCAATAACAGACTTCAAGAGAGCCACACCAAGAATGAACTGCCATTCACAATTGCTACAAAGAGAACAAAATACCTGGGAATACAATTAACGAAGAATGTAAAGGACCTCTTCAAAAAGAACTACAAGCCACTGCTCAATGAAATAAGAGAGGACACAAACAGATGGACAACCATTCCATGCTCATGGTTTGCAAGAATCAGTATCATGAAAATGGCCATACTGCCCAAAGTAATTTACAGAGTCAACGCTATCCCCATCAAGCTACCAATGACCTTCTTCACAGAACTGGAAGAAAAATACCTTAAACTTCATAAGAAACCAAAAGAGAGCCCACATAGCCAAGTCAATTCTAAGTAAAAAGAACACAGCAGGAGGCATCAAACTACTGGACTTCAAACTATACTACAAGGCTACAGTAATCAAAACAGCATGGTACTGGTATCAAAATGGAGATATAGACCAATGGAACAGAACAGAGGCCTCAGAGGCAACACAACACATCTACAACCATCCGATCTTTGACAAACCTGACAAAAACAAGCAATGGGGAAAAGAGTCCCTGTTTAATAAATGGTGTTGGGAAAACTGGTTAGCCATGTGCAGACAGCATAAAATGGACCCCTTCCTGAAACCTTACACTAAAATTAACTCCAGATGGATCAAAGACTTAAACATAAGACCTAATACCATAAAAACCCTAGAAGAAAATCTAGGCAAAACCATTCAGTACATAGGCATAGGCAAGGACTTCATGACTAAAACACCAAAAGCATTGGCAACAGAAGCCAAAATAGACAAATGGGACCTAATCAAACTGCACAGCTTCCACATGGCAAAAGAAACAGTCATTAGAGTGAATCAGCAACCAACAAAATGGGAAAAATTTTTTGCCACCTAGCCATCTGACAAAGGGCTGATATTCAGAATCTACAAAGAACTAAAACAGTTTTACAAGAAAAAAGCAAACAAGCCCATTCAAAAGTGGGCAAAGGATATGAACAGACACTTTACAAAAGAAGACATACACGAGGCCAACAAAGATATGAAAAAATGCTCATCATCCCTGGTCATTAGAGAGATGCAAATCAAAACTACACTGAGATACCATCTCACGCCAGTTAGAATGGCAATCATTTAAAAATCTGGAGACAACAGATATGGAGAGGATGTGGAGAAATAGGAACACTTTTACACTGTTGGTGGGAGTGTACATTAGTTCAACCATTGTGGAAGACAGTGTGGGGATTCCTCAAGGACCTCAAAATAGAAATTCCATTTGACCCAGCAATCCCATTACTGGGTATATATCCAAAGGATTATAAATCATTCTACTACAAGGACACATGCACACGAATGTTCATTGCAGCACCGTTTACAGTAGCAAAGACCCGGAACCAACCCAAATGCCCATCGATGATAGACTGGACAGGGAAAATGTGGCACATATACACCATGGAATATTTTGCAGCAATCAAAAACAATGCGTTCGTGTCCTTTGTAGACATGGATGAACCTGGAAACCATCATTCTCACCAAACTGACACAAGAATGGAAAATCAAACACCACATGTTCTCACTCATAGGCGGGTGGGTGTTGAACAATGAGAACACATGGACACAGGGAGGGGAGCATCACACACTAGGGTCTGTCGGTGGGAAATAGGAAAGGGACAGCGGGGTTGGGGAGTTGGGGAGAGACAGCATGGGGAGAAATGCCAGATATGGGGAAGGGGAGGAAGGCAGCAAAGCACACTGCCATGTGTGTACCTATGCAACGATCTTGCATGTTCTTCACAAAACCTAAAATGCAATAAAAAATAAAAATAAAAAATGTACTTTTACTGTGTATAAACATATTGGTTATAAGTTAAAGAAGTAACATCTAGTTTTTCTGTAAACAAGACATTAAGATAAAACACTTCAAGTTTTTTTAAAACTGCTAACCTGCTCTTTTACAAAGATTATAAAAGGTCTCTTTGCATAGGCACAACTTCTATAATTTCCAGCACACTAGCACCAGTATAGAGACTGTGTCCTCATCCAAGGATGTAAAGAAGAAAAAATTCAAGCCATCCTAAGACTCTACAGGATCCACAACTCCAAACAATGCAGCTTCCACAGACAACACAGCCCTGGACATCACCTGGAGAATGCTGAAGAAGACAACACAGGAGGAAAAGCAAATCCTGTTCGGGAAAGAGACATCATTCACTGCAGATAACCTGTTTATTTTTTATTCTATTACTTTAACTGCAACCTGTACTTACTACACTCTATCAAGCCCATCTTCTAATCTACATTTTTCTGCACTGTAACTTAAAACTAACACCCCCTTCACTGGCTCTTGAATGTTGACTGGATAAACAATGAAATGAAGGGAGAAATAAAGAAGTTCTTCGAAACCAACGAGAACGAAGACACAACATGCCAGAATCTCTGGGACACATTTAAAGCAGTCTCTAGAGGAAAGTATATAGCAATAAGTGCCCATATGAGGAGAATGGAGAGATCCAAAATTGACACCCTATCGTCAAAATTGAGAGAACTAGAGGAGCAAGATCAAAAAAACTTAAAACCCAGCAGAAGACAAGAAATAACTAAGATCAGAGCTGAGCTGAAGGAGATTGAGACACGAAAAACCCTTCAAAAAATCAATAAATCCAAGAGCTGGTTTTTTGAAAAGATCAACAAAATAGACAGACCACTAGCTAGATTGATTAAAAAGAAAAGAGAGAACAACCAAATAGATGCAATAAAAAATGAGAAAGGGGAAATCACCACAGATTCCACAGAAGTTCAAACCATCATAAGAGAATATTACAAACAACTCTACGCACATAAGCTTGCAAACCTGGAAGAAATGGATAAATTCCTGGACTCCTGTGTCCTCCCAAGCCTAAACCAGGAGGAAGCTGAAACTATGAATAGACCAATAACAAGGGCAGAAGTCGAGGCAGCAATTAAGAGCCTACCACACAAAAAAAGCCCAGGTCCAGATGGGTTCAGAGCCGAATTCTACCAGACACACAAAGAGGAGCTGGTACCATTCCTTCTGAAACTATTCCAAATAATCCAAAAAGAAGGAATCCTTCCCAAAACATTCTATGAGACCAATATCACCCTGATACCAAAACCCGACAGAGACCCAACGAGAAAAGAAAACTTCAGGCCAATATCCATGATGAACATAGATGCAAAAATCTTCAATAAAAGACTGGCAAGCCGATTGCAACAGCAAATCAAGAAACTTATCCATCATGACCAAGTAGGATTCATCCTGGCGATGCAAGGCTGGTTCAACATACGCAAGTCTATAAACGTAATTCACCACATAAACAGAACTATAAACAAAAACCACATGATTATCTCAATTGACGCAGAGAAGGCATTTGACAAAATGCAACAGCCCTTTATGCTAAAAACCCACAATGAACTCGGTATCGATGGAACGTATCTCAAAGTAATAAAAGCGATTTATGACAAACCAACAGCCAATATCATACTGAATGGGCAAAAACTGGAAGCATTCCCTTTGAAATCCGGCACTAGACAAGGATGCCCTCTTTCACCACTCCTATTCAATATACTTCTGGAAGTTCTAGCCATAGCAATCAGGCAAGAAAAAGAAATAAAGGGTATCCAAATAGGAAAGGAGGAAGCCAAATTGTCTCTATTTGCAGACGACATGATAGTATACCTAGAAGACACCATCACCTCAGCCCAAAAACTCCTGAAACTGATAAGCAACTTCAGCAAAGTCTCAGGATATAAAATCAATGTGCAAAAATCACAAGCCTTCCTCTACACCAATAACAGACTTAAAGAAAGCCAAACCAAGAACGAACTGCCATTCACAATTGCTACAAAAAGAATAAAATACCTTGGAATACAACTCACAAGGAACGTAAGAGACCTCTTCAAGGAAAACTACAAACCACTGCTCAACGAAGTCAGGGGGGACACAAACAGATGGAGAAACATTCCATGTTCATGGTTAGGAAGAATTAATATCGTAAAAATGGCTATACTGCCCAAAGTAATTTACAGAATCAATGCTATACCCATCAAGCTACCATTGACTTTCTTCACAGAACTGGAGAAAACCACCACGAACTTCATATGAAACCAAAAGAGAGCCCGCATAGCCAAGTCAATTCTAAGCAAAAAGAACACAGCGGGGGGCATCACACTACCAGATTTCAAACTATACTACAAGGCTACAGTAATCAAAACAGCATGGTACTGGTACCAAAACAGAGATATAGACCAATGGAACAGAACAGAGGCAACAGAGACAACACAACATATCTACAACCACACAATCTTTGATAAACCTGTCAAAAACAAGCAACGGGGAAAGGATTCCCTGTTCAACAAATGGTATTGGGAAAACTGGCTAGCCATGTGCAGAAAGCAGAAACTGGACCCCTTCCTGACACCTTACACTAAAATTAACTCCAGATGGATTAAAGACTTAAACATAAGACCTGGCACAATAAAAACCCTAGAAGGAAATCTAGGCAAAACTATCCAGGACATAGGAGTAGGCAAGGACTTAATGAACAAAACACCAAAAGCATTGGCAACAAAAGCCAAAATAGACAAATGGGACCTAATCAAACTCCACAGCTTCTGCACGGCAAAAGAAACAGTCACTAGAGTGGATCGGCAACCAACAGAATGGGAAAAAATTTTCGCAGTCTACCCATCTGACAAAGGGCTGATATCCAGAATTTACAAAGAACTCAAACAGATTTACAGGAAAAAAACAAACAAGCCCATTCAAAAGTGGGCAAAGGATATGAACAGACACTTTACGAAAGAAGACATATATGAGGCCAACAATCATATGAAAAAATGCTCATCGTCACTGGTCATCAGAGAGATGCAAATCAAAACCACATTGAGATACCATCTCACGCCAGTCAGAATGGCGATCATTAAAAAATCTGGAGACAACAGATGCTGGAGAGGATGTGGAGAAAAAGGAACACTTCTAAACTGTTGGTGGGAGTGTAAATTAGTTCAACCATTGTGGAAGACAGTGTGGCGATTCCTCAAGGCCTTAGAAATAGAAATTCCATTTGACCCAGCAATCCCATTACTGGGTATATATCCAAAAGACTGTAAGTCGTTCTAGTATAAGGACACATGTACACGAATGTTCATTGCAGCACTGTTGACAATAGCAAAGACTTGGAATCAACCCAAATGCCCATTGATGATAGACTGGATTGGAAAAATGTGGCACATATACACCATGGAATATTATGCAGCAATCAGAAATGATGAGTTTGTGTCATTTGTAGGGACATGGATGAATCTGGAGAACATCATCCTTAGCAAACTGACACAAGAACAGAAAACGAAACACCGCATATTCTCACTCATAGGTGGATGATGAAAAATGAGAACGCATGGACACAGAGAGAAGAGTACTAAACACTGGGGTCTATTGGGGGGAAATGGGGAGGGCCAGTGGGAGGGGGAGGTGGGGAGGGATAGCCTGGGGAGAAATGCCAAATGTGGGTGAAGGGGAGAAAGGAAGCAAAACACACTGCCATGTGTGTACCTATGCAACTGTCTTGCATGTTCTGCACATATACCCCCAAACCTAAAATGCAATAAAAAAATTAAAAAAAAAAAAAAAAACTAACACCCCCTTCAAAGCTACTAACAACCCTACCTGCTTAACTAAAAGAGATTAACTTGCCCCCAGTGAAGTTTCTCTTTAATATAATACAGTGAACTGAGATGTCAAGTAACACTATAGGTCAAACACAAAAGATTCATAGTTACGCTTATAGTCTTTATATTCTCAGCCACAGTCATCCTAGCAACTGCCACCATTCAGTGGATGAGGTAAAACAACACCTCTAAGGAACCTTTCAAGACAATGTAACATCAGATGTAAAGCAATTTAAAACTAAACTTCTAGAAGCCCTTCACACTATAGATCTACATACCAAACAAACAGTAAAGGTGTGTGAGATCCTCTCTCCTAGTTAAACCCCCATTCCTAGGAGTCATTTTTTGACTAGAAAAGAATGTTGCTAATTGTACTCAGAATTGTCTTATTTATTAATTCTACGATACAAAGCCGGAATAAGAGCAATGACCACCTCACCTGACAAACCCATGGCTGAAAGCATCAGTAGCTGGCAGACAACAAAGCCTAATATTAATAATAGAGAAGGGGGAGATATTGGGATCCACTCAGGGTGGCTGACAAAATATTAAGGGAAATATTAGGCAAGTTATAGATTACAGTCTCAAAGCTTATGGAAGGCTGAAAGGTTTTTAGTGAGATGGGCTGAGGCAGCCAGTTCTTAGGTTAGAGCATTAAGTCATAGGATAAAGATTAAGAAAATAAAAGCTTCCCCAGTTAAGTTTGTTTACCCCATATTCTTTTGTCTCTACTCCGTTTAGTCATGTAAACTTTGTGCTGGATGGCCCTCTCAGGGGGGAGGTCAAAGGAGAATTACCCATTAATGGTGTTTATTCTGGGCCCCAGAACTAAAAGCTTTCATCATTTGTAAAACCACTCTCTTAATCATGTTAATTATCCTCAAGTGTGTCGACTCAGAACCTCTGTCATTAAATCTATACTGAATAAATGTGAGGAAGGACAAGTAGAAAGGGTCAGTTAGCTACAATCACCCTCTGAAAGCAGGTGACAACCATCCCTAGCCTGACTCTTACACTGTACTCTGGTGTGTGTGAGTATATTTATTCATCCGTGGCTGAGTCAGGGTCTGCAGGACAGACCTCAGCAGGTGCTGATCAATGTCTCAAGTGCTTACCCCCAACATGACCAACACCACATTCTAGGTATTTTGACAGTTAATATTAATGTCTTCCAATACATGAACACAGGATGCCTTCCATCTATTTGTGATTTCTTTAATTCATTTCCACAATCTTTTGCAATTTTCATTAAGTCTTAAACCTCCTAGGACAAATTTAGTCCTAGGTTTTTATTTTTCCTATTGATGTCACTATATATGGAATTGCTTTCCTGATTTCCTTTTCAGACTGTTCATTGCTGGTATACAGAAACAACTGATTTCATGTGTTGTTCAGTTGCTGCAACGTTGCTGAATTTGTTTATTAGCTCTAGTAGCTTTCTCATGGATTCTTTGGGATTTCACATATATGGAGTCACATCTTATGGAAATATAATTTTACTTCATTTTCCAACTGGATGCCTTTTATTTCTTCTTGACTAATTGCTCTGGTTAGAACTTGCAATACAAGGTTGCACAGTGGCACGTTTATCTTGTTCCTAACCTTTGGGGAAAAGTTTTGCTCTTCACTACAGTGTATGATGTCAGCTTGAGGGTTTTCACAAATGCCCTTTATCATGTTCAGGAGGTCCCCTTCTATTACGTTTTATGAATGCTTTTTAAATTATGAAACTGTTAGATTTTGTCTATTTTGTCTGCATAAATTGAGATGATCATAGTTATTCTCCTTCATTCAATTAACATGATGAATAACAACAGCAGGTTTTCTTATGTTGAACCACCCTTATATCCTGGGTTAAATCCCACTTGGTCATGAGGTATAATATCCTTAATATGCTACTGGATTCAGTTTTCTGCTTTTTTGTTGGGAGTTTTACATCTCTAGCCATGAGGGATAATGGTTTATAATTTTCTTTTCTTGTCATCAAGAAAGAAATATCTTCATCTGGCTTTGAAATCAGTGTAGTGTTGACCTTATAGTTAGGAAGTGTTCTCTTCTCCTTTGCAACAGTTTGCAAATGTTTGGTATTAATTCATTAAATGCTGGTAGAAGGCTTGGTATTAATTCATTAAATTCAACTTTAGAGCCCTTGTGGGCCAGGCATGGTGACTCACATCTGTAATCCCAGCACTTTGGGAAGCTGAGGCAGGTGGACTACTTGAGCTCAGGAGTTCAAGACCAGTCTGGAGAACATGGCAAACCCCATCTCTACTAAAAATACAAAAAATCAGCTGTGCATGGCAGTGTATGCCCATAATCCCAGCTACTTGGGAGGCTGAGGCAGGAAAATCACTTGAACTCAGGAGGTGGAGGTTGTAGTGAGCTGAGATCTCACCATTGTACTCCAGTCTGGGTGAGAGACTCTGGCTTAAAAAATAAATAAATAAAAGCCATTGTCCTGGACTTTATATTATTGGGAATTTTTCTAACTCAATCTGTGTTACAAGTCTGTTCAGATTTTCTACCTATGCTTGAGTCAGTTTTAGGAATTTGTGTGTTTCTACTGATTTGTCCCTTTCAATGATCTAATTTGTTGGTGTACAACTAGACCCAATATTTTCTTACTATTTTACTTTTGTAAGGTTAGTAATGTCCCCACTTTCATTTCTGATTTTAGTTATTTGTGTCTTTTTTTAAATCAATCTGTTTATCTTTTCACAAAACCAACTTTTGATTTTGTTGATTCTATTGATTTTCTAAACTATTTCATTTAACTCTGTTCTAATCCTTATTTTTTTTCTTCTTTCTGCTAGCTTTGAACTTTGTTTGCTTTTTATAGTCCTTTAAGGTGTAAAGTTAGGCTACTGATTTATATCTTTCTTCCTTTATTCCCCCCCCCCCCCGCCGAGACAGGGTCTCACTCCCATTGACCAAGCTGGAATGCAGTGGCATGATTTCAGCTCACTGCAACCTCTACTTCCTGAGCCTAGGTGATTGTCCTACCTCAGCCTTACAAGTAGCTAGGACTATGAGCACAAACCACCATGCCTGGCTAATTTTTTGTATTCTTAGTAGAGACAGGGTCTCAACCATGATGCCCAGGCTGGTCCTGAACTCCTGGGCTCAAGCAAACAACCCACCTCAGCCTCCCAATCACACCTGGCCTCTTTCTTCCTTTTTAACGAAGTGTTTACTGCTATAAATTTCCCTTTTTACACTGCCTTCACTGCATCCCATAAGTTTTAGCATGTTAAATTTTCATTCGTCTGTAGGTATTGACTAATTGATTTCTTCTTTGACCCACTGGTTGCTTTATTTCCATACATTTGTATACTTTCCAGTTTCCCCACTGTTCCTGGTAAGAAAAGACACTTTGTATAATTTCAATCTTTTTAAATTTATTGAGACTTATTCTGTAGTCTAACATATAGTTTGCGTTACATGTCACTTGAGAAAAATGTTTATCTTCTTTTCTGAATTTGTATATACTTCTGTCTTCACCCATTTGGGCTACTATAACAAGATACATTAGACTGGGTTATTTATAAACAACAGAAATTTGCTGCTCACAGTTCTGGAGGTTGTGAAGTTCAGATCAAGGTGACAGGGGATTCACTGCCTGATGACAGCTTGTTCCTCCTAGGTATTGCCTTCCATGTGTATTCACATGGTAGAAGGGCAAGAAAAGAGGCTAAGAAGCTCCCTCAGGCCTCTTATAAGGGTATAATCCCATTCATGGGGCTCTGCTCTCATCACCTAGTAACCAGCCAAAGACCCCACCCCTTAATAACAATACACTGGGGATAAGATTTCAAGATATAAATGGAGGGGTGGGGTGAGGCACAAACATTCAGACCGTAGCAATGTTCATTAGGTCTAGTTGGTTTATAGTGCTATTCAAGTCCCCTATTTGCTTAATGATCTTCTGTCTAGATGTTCTATCCACTTTTCAAAGTATAGTACCGAAGTATCTATTACCATAGAGCTATCTATTTCTCCCTTCCAGTCTCTCTCTGTCTGCTTCAGATAGTTTGGAGCCCTTTTTTATGTGTATCTACTTATAATTGCAGTATCTTCTGGATGAATCTTCCCTTTTATAAATATATACAACAGTCCTTCTTTGCGGTCTCTTTTGTCTAATGTTAGTATAGTCACACCAACTCTCTTTTGGTTATTCTCTACATGGAATATTTTTTCCACCTTTCACTTTAAACTTATTTGTATCTTTGAATCTAAAGCTTTTTTTTTTTTTCTTGAGACAGAGTTTCACTCTTGTTACCCAGGCTGGAGTAACCTCCACCTCCTGGGTTCAGGCAATTCTCCTGCCTCGGCCTCCTGAGTAGCTGGGATTACAGGCACGCACCACCATGCCCAGCTAATTTTTTGTATTTTTAGTAGAGACGGGGTTTCACCATGTTGACCAGGATGGTCTCGATCTCTTGACCTCATGATCCACCCGCCACGGCCTCCCAAAGTGCTGGGATTACAGGCTTGAGCCACCGCCCCCAGCCTGAATCTAAAGCTTCTTGTGGCATACAGTTGGACCATGCTTTCTTACACAGTCTGTCAATATTTGCCTTTTGACTGGAGAGTTTACATGTTAAGTAATTACTGAAAAGGAAGGACTTTCTGCCATTTTGTTGTTTCTGATATATCTTTTACATTTTTGTTCCTCAATTCCTCTGCTGCTGTATTCTTGTGTATTACCTTTTTTGTAGTGTACCATTTTAATTCTTGCCTTACTTCTTGTGTTCGTTTTTAATCTTTTTTTTTTGAGACGGAGTTTCCCTCTCGTTACTCAGGCTGGAGTGCAATGGCGCGATCTCAGCTCACCACAACCTCCACCTTCTGGGTTCAAGCAATTCTCCTGCCTCAGCCTCCCAAGTAGCTGGGACTACAGGCACGCACCACCATGCCTAGCTAATTTTTGTATTTTTAGTAGAGATGGGGTTTCACCTTGTTGACCCGGATGATCTCGATCTCTTGATCTCATGATCCACCCACCTCGGCCTCCCAAAGCGCTGGGATTATAAGCGTGGGATTATTTTTTAATGGAGTTTTGCTCTGTTATCCAGGCCAGAGTGCAGTGGCACAATCTCGGCTTACTACAGCCTCTGCCTCCTGGGTTCCTGTGATTCTCCTGCCTAGCATCCCAAGTAGCTGGGATTACAGGTGCTCACCACCACGCCCAGCTAATTTTTGTATTTTTAGTAAAGACGGGGTTTTGCCATGTTGGTCGGGCTAGTCTCAAAATCCTGACCTCAGGTGATCCACCTGCCTTGGCCTCCCAAAGTGCTGGGATTATAGGCATGAGCCACTGTCCCTAGCCTATCTGTAAGATATTTTCTTACTGGTTACAACGACTGCAATAAATGTTCTAACATCCTAAAACAATTTATACCAATTTAGCCTCAAAAACATATAAAATCTCTGCTTCTCTACAGCTGCTACCCCCTTTATGTTGTTGTCATCATTGATTACATCTTTATACATGGTGGGGTAAAAAACATAGACTTATAATGCAGACCTTTTATCTATTTGTCCTTTAAATGACATAGGAAATATACAATGGCAAAAACCACAATTACTTTTGCACCAATCCAATACAAAGTGGATTTACAAACCAAAAACAGGGATACTAACTTTTATACTTACCTATGTAGTTAGTTACCTTTACTGGAGGTCTTTATTTTTGTATGGCTTTGAGTCCCTGTCTAGTGTTCTTTCATTTCAACCTTTGGGACTCCTTTTAGCATTTCTTGTAGGGCAGTCTATCTGTAACAAGCTTCCTCAGCTCTTATCTGTCTGGATATGTTTTAATTTCTCCTTCCTTTTGAAGAATAATTTTGCTAGATAACAGAATTCTTAGTAGACAGGGTTTTTTTCCCCACCTCTTAGGAGTTTAAGCCATCCCACTGCCTTTTGACTTCCATGAGTTCTGACGAAAAATTGGCTAGAAATATTACTGAGAAGCCCTTGTTCAGGATACATCCCTTCTCTCTTGCTGCTTTCAAGAATCCTGGTTTGTCTTTCAACAATTTGATTAGAAAGAGACCTGGTGTGGATCTCTTTAAACCAACTCTATTCAGTTCACTGAATTTCTCACATATGTAGACATGTCTTTCATCACATCTGGAATACATTCAGCCATTATTTCTTTAAATATTATTTTCATTCCCTTCTCTACTCTTTTCTTTTTTGAACACCCATACTATGCATGTTGGTCTACTTGACGGTGTCCCATAGTTTATTAAGTTCACTTTTCTTGGATTTTTTTCTCTCCTCAAACTTAATGATTCCAATTGTCTTATCTTTAAGTTTGCAGATGTATCTCCCTGCTCAAATCTGCTGAAACTCTCTAGCAAAATTTCCACTTTGTTTTATTATACTTTTAGTTCCAGATTTTCTGTATTTCTTTTACAATTTGTATTTCTTTTTTGATATTTTCATTTGTTCACACATCATTTTCCTGGTTATTATAGTTCTCTATGGTTTCTTTTAGCTCTTTGAGCATATTTGAGACAGCTGATTTAAAGTTTTTATCTAGTTAAGTCCAATGTGTGTGCTTTCTCTGGGACACTTTCTGTCAGTTTACTTTTTTCCTTTGAATGGGACATATTTTCTTGCTTCTTTGTATGCTTCATGATTTTTATTTTGTTAAAAACTGCACATCTGGAGAACGATCCAAGATGTCTGATCACTAACATCTCAGGATTGCAGGTCCCAGTGAAAGCTCAGAGAACGAGAGGATGCCACACTTTCAAATTTTGGTTGCTCACGGAGCAGAAGATTCCCAGTAGAGGAGCTCCACAGGTTGCCAGTGCAACTCTTGTGGCCGGCACAGCGGTTTCGCCGGTACCTCGGCGCGGCAGCTCTCAGTGCAGAGTAAACGGGACTGGTTCCCCTTCTGACCGAGGTTTGGAGCTCTGGGAAGGCAGAGTCGCCTATTACCAACTCAAGAAGGAAGCCAGACTGGAGATTCCCAGGCAGAAAAGCACGATCAGTCTTAACGCCACTGTTTTGGCCAGCGCAGTGGGTTGCTCATATTTCGGCCCTGGGAATTAACAACTTGGACGTCCACTCAGAGACCTAATTTGAAAGTTGGTAATTACAAAGACGACAGGTGGATAACTTTACAATGATGGGAAGAAACCAGCATAAAAAGGCTGAGAATACTCAAAATCAGAACGCCTCTCCCTCTAAAGAGGGTCACAGTTCCTCATCAACAAGGGAACAAGACTTGATGAAGAACGAGTGCATCCCATTAACAGAATCAGGCTTCAGAAGATGGATAAGAAACTTCTGTGAGTTAAAAGAACATGTTGTAGCCCAACGTAAAGAAACTAGGAACTTTGAAAAAAGGTTTGACGAAATCCTATTGAGAATAGACAACTTAGAGAGGAATATAAGTGAATTAATGGGACTGAAGAATACAATACAGGAACTCTGAGAAGTATGCACAGGTTTAAACACTCGAATTGTTCAAGCAGAAGAAAGGATAACAGAGGTCAAAGTCCAACTTAATGAAAGAAAACAAGAAGACAAGATTAGAGATAAAAGGATAAAAAGGAATGAGCAAAGTCTCCAAGAAATGTGGGACTATGTGAAAAGACTAAATTTACGTTTGATACGTGTACCTGAATGCGACGGAGAGAATGAATCCAAGTTGGAAAATACCCTTCAGGATATTATTCAGGAAAATTTTCCTGAACTAGCGAAGCAGGTCAGTATTCAACCCCAGGTAATAGAGAGAACACCACAAAGATATTCCTCAAGAAGAGCAACCCCAAGGCACATAATCGTTAGATTCACTAGGGTTGAAACAAAGGAGAAAATACTAAGGGCAGCCAGAGAGAAAGTTCAGGTTACCCACAAAGGCAAGCCTATCAGACTTACAGCAGAAACTCTACAAGCCAGAAGAGAGTGGGGGCCAATATTCAACATCCTCAAAGAACAGAACCTTCAGCCCAGAATTTCATATCCAGCCAAACTAAGCTTCACAACTGAAGGAAAAATAAAATCTTTTATGGGTGGCTCACGCCTGTAATCCCAGCACTTTGGGAGGCCAAGGCGGGTGGATCACAAGGTCAAGAGATCGAGACCATCCAGGTCAACATGGTGAAACCCCATCTCTACTAAAAATACAAAAAATTAGCTGGGCATGGTGGCGCATGCCTGTAATCCCAGCTACTCAGGAGGCTGAGGCAGGAGAATTGCCTGAGCCCAGGAGGCAGAGGTTGCGGTGAGCCGAGATTGCGCCATTGCACTCCAGCCTGGGTAACAAGAGCGAAACTCGGTCTCAAAATAAATAAATAAATAAATAAATAAAATATTTTATGAACAAGCAAGTACTCAGAGATTTTATTACCACCAGGACTGCTTTACAAGAGCTTCTGAAAGAGGCATTACACACAGAAAGAAACAACCAGTATTAGCCTTACTAAAAATATACCAAAAAGTAAACAGCACCAACATAAAGAAGTATTTTCATCAATGAATAGATCAAACAGCCAGTTAACATCAAATGGCAGTAACCCTAAATTTAAATCGACTAAATCCCCCAATCAAAAGACACAACCAAAACCCAACAACATGTTACATCCAGACCCGTTTCACATGCAAGGATACACAAAGACTCAAAACAAAGGGATGGAGAAAGATTTACCAACCAAATGGAGAGCAAAAATAAATAAATAAAAAGCAGGAGTTGCAATTCTCATATCTGATAAAATAGATTTTAAAGCAACAAAGAAATAGTGGTAAAAGGATCAATGCAACAACAAGAGCTAAGGATTCTAACACCGAGATATATAGAGACTTAGACTCAATGAGACAAAAAATTAATAAGGATATCAAGAACTCGAACTCAGATCCGGAACAAGTAAACTTAATATTTATAGAGCTCTTCACTTTAAATACACAAAATATACATTCTTGTCAATACCACATCACACCTACTCATAGGTTTAAATGAAACATTGATTGGCCATTATTAATACCCATTTTTTTTAGAATAAAGCAACATTTCCATTCTCTCTCCCTCTTCTTCTTCCTCTTTCTTCCTCTCCTTCATTCCTTTTTTTCTTTCCTTCTCTCAAAAAAAGAAAAAAAAGAAATCAACTTGTAGACCTCTAGATCCAGGTCGGCAATGTCTCTCTCATTGCTTGATTTCCTTCCTTCCCTTCTCTCCCTCCCTCCCTCCCTCCCTCCCTCCCTTCCTTCCTCCCTCCCTTCCTCCTTTCCTCCCTTCCTGCCTTCCTCCCTTCCTCCCTTCCTAAAAAATAAAAATAAAAAGCAGTTGTGTTAAAAATTAATAATTTTATAATCAGATATTTGTAAACATGTTAAGCTAATGAGAGTTCTTGATACAATTTAATTTTCTCTTCTAGTAACAAAGGCCGTTTGTACAGAAAAAGTCATACAGAATTCTATTAACTCGTATCTATCTTCTGAAAAACTAGATACAAATTCCAAGAATTTATGTATGATGTCAATTCCACATAAACATATATTTTGGATATTAACTAGCGAAAAGCAAGAATTTATTAAAATTATTCTGATGAAGTGGCCAGTAGCTCAGGGACTACCTAGAAGAATTAAATATAAATGTAACCACATATCTTTATAATAGAGTGATATATATTCATTTGGGCATACACTCAGTAATGGGACTGCTGGGTTGAATGGTATTTCTGCCTTTAGATCTTTGATTTAAAAAATGTGGTACATATACACTATGGAATAGTCTGCAGCCATAGAAAAGAATGAGATCATGTCCTTTGCAGGGACATGGATGTAGCTGGAGGCCATTATCCTTAGCAAACTAATCCAGAAACAGAAAGCCAAATTCTGCATGTTCTCACTTATAAGCGGAAGCTAAATGATGAGAACACATGGCCACACAGGGGAACAACACATACTGGGGCCTATTGAAGGGTGGAGGGTGGGAAGAGGGAGAAGATCAGGAAAAACATGAATGGGTACTCGGTTTAATATCTGAGTGATTAAATAATCTGTACCACAAACCCCTCGACACAAGTTTACGTGTATAACAATTCTGCACATGTACCCCTGAACTTAAAATTTAAAAATAAATAAATAAATAAAAACTGCACATCTGAATATTAAAATGTGGTACCCCTACCCCAGACTTTGCTGTTTTTGATTGTTGAAGACTGGAGTCATATGTTCATTTAGTTACTTAATCAAACTATTTTTGCAAAGCCGAATCTTTCGAGTACAGTCACTGAAGTCTTTTTCCTCAGCTTTTGTTCAACTAGTGTTTTGACAGTTGAACACTGTCAAACTTTGATTTCTTTGAATGTCAAGGGAAAAATTAAAACACTTCTCTCAGTCTTTGTGGATTGACTGTGTGTTAGGGTACTTTTTAAACACTGTTTAGAACTCTTTCTGAGTTTATTGCCTTCACTTAACCTAGAGATTAGCCAGAGAAGAAAGCTTATGGTCTTAACTGGGGTTTTCTGAGCACACATTCATGCATGGGTATGCATGTGACTTCCTGGATTCACCAGTATAAAACGGTGCTTTTTTTTTTCTTTTTGAGACAGAGACTCACTCCAGTTTCACAGGCTAGAGTGCAGTGGCATGATCTCAGCTCACTGCAACCCCCACCTACCAGGTTCAAGTGATTCTCATGCCTCAGCCTCCCGAGTACCTGGGATTACAGGTACGTGTCACCACACCTGGCTAATTTTTGTACTTTTAGTAGAGACAGGGTTTTGCCATGTTGGCAAGGCTGGTCTCAAACTCTTGGCCTCAAGCAATCCACCCAGCTTGGCCTCCCAAAGTGCTGGGATTATAGGCATGAGCCACTACACCCAGACTTTCTTAATTTTTTAGTAGAGACAGGATCATACCATGTTATACAGGCTGGTCCTGAACTCCAGGCCTCATACAATCCTCCTGCCTTGGCCTCCCAAAGTGCTTGGATTACAGGTATGAGCCACCACACCCAGTCCAAGGGTGCATTTGGAATGCCTTTATTTTCACACAAGAAACTCCTCAGCTTTTCTTCCTAGGCTTCAGATGGCTAACTGTATAGGTAACCATAGTAAAAGGCCAGGACTAGGGTACGGTCCTGAGGGGAGGGGGCTGCCACTAGCCTGGTTATTGAACTGGGAAGGGGTCAGGACTACAGGGCAAATCAAAGCACCCCAGAGGCCATCATGTTGTGCCTCTTTGTGTCAAGTGGGGAAATCACAGGCCTCTGCTCAAGGTGCCAGGGGCCAGGCCAGGTCAACTTCCTTGCTGACATCCAGCCTTGGCTCCTTAAGTCAATGAGTACCCCTCTCACCCTCCCCACCTATTATGACACAGATGCCTCCTAGAGGTAAGCACAAGGTTCTATGGACATCATTTCCCCAGAATAAGGGCAGGAGTGGGGAAATGTTCTTAAAGTACCTGGCTGCTGGTAGTGAGGGCAGATGGTTTCCGGCTCAGTATCACCACAGCAGAGGGGACTACAGACTGCAGATCCAGAGTGGGTCACAGCAGGAGCATCACTCACACGGGCATGGGCTGCTGGGGTCCAAGGGGATGGTCCTGGAGCTGAGAGCTCCATCTCTGCCTCCTCATAGCGAGTTCTGAGGCTGGGCATGACTGGGACCTGAAGACCAGAAAGAACACAGGTAAGTAAACACTCAGGCTAGCTCCAGGGATTCATCCTCCCATAAGGAACAGGTCTCTTCCTCCACTACTATAGCCCAAGACCTGAAGAGGGCCTGGTGCTGTCAGGTCTCAGGGGCTGATGCTATGTTCCCTGATCCTGAACCCAAAAAGAGGGAGTCAGCCATGGAGACACAGACTCACAAGCTAGGGCCACACGTACAAAGGGGTAAGCTGCTGACCCTAAGGCAAAGTGGGCTAACAGGGCACAGGCCTGCCCTGATAGGAGGGCAACCCCCACAGGATCTGTATCCTGCTGGGGGCCCACTCTTCTCATTCCATATTGCTGACATTCACAATGCTCTGAAGCTGGGCATGCCAGACCCAACTAGAGTGGGAGAACAGCACCTCCACAGGTTGAGCAGCCAGGGGCAGCCTGTGCTGCAGACCCACTTGTAGTCATTATGCATCAATGCCTACCAATCCTAGTGGTCAATTCTGTCTGAGATGCACCATCCTGGCAGCATCCACAGCAGGTATTCCCATCTTTACTTGCCTGGGACGTTCTCCCAGTGCACCAGCTACTCCCTCCTAGCCTCTCATTCCCCATTTCACATTAGCACCCCAGTGTTCACTTCTGTACTGACACCAACTTCCTTGGTGATTATGTCCAGCCTTAAGGCATCAACACCCTGTTAAGACTCACAAACTTAGGCTCATCTCCAGTCCTAACCTCTCTCTGAGCAGGAGATAAGACACTCCCATGTGGAGGCATGATGGGCTCCTCACATGGACCAAGTTACTGACTACCCCGTGTAAATGCACCATATCCTGCCCAGGGGCCCATTGGGAGAACTGACACACCTCGGCTCTTCATTCACATTGTACTGACATTGACTCCTCTGCCCTCATGGGACCAGCTGAGAGTGAGGGTGTGGTCAAGGGGATCTGCAAAGGGGATCTGAAGAAAGGTGCCAGAAGGATGGTGCAGGGAGTCAAAGTGATGGTAGGTGTCACCCATAGGCTATGTGGGGAAGAAAGAAGGGTTGGATAGTGCACCTGGACTCAGATCATCATCAAGGAGGAGTGCGCAGCTAGTGGTCTGGGTGAAAAGGTCAAAGGACAAGTGTAGGGAAAAAGCTTGAGGGAGAAGGCAGAGATATGAACAGAGCTCACAGTGATGGTCACTGTGGACAGATGATAAGTGAGCTTGGCTGCCAGATGAAGGTGAAGCATTGGCCACATTTCTATATCAGGAGAAACAAAACTAACAAAACATCTCAAGATTAACCTGGCTGGGTGCTCAGAGGAATGGTGTGAGATGAGATTCAAAGCAGGCAGAGCACTAAGGTGTCTACCACGTGGCAGCAGAAACAGAGCAGCAAACATGGGGGGTGGGGGTGACAAGGCCCTCAGTGACTGCATCTACCTGCCCTTACAGTGCAGATGCCCAGTTACCACGAGGGAAGCCTCTCCCCATACAAGGGGAGATGTAATAATCTGCAATATTTATTTAGTTCATTTTGTCTAAAAATACTTTAAATTCTCATTCTTTCTGAATGGGGGCATAGTCACATGGCTCAAAATTTAAAAGGTAAAAAAGGATTTATGGTGAAAAAACACCCAAACAGCCACTTAGTTTCTCTTGTTTCTAGTGTACCCTTCCAAATTAATCTAGGCTTACACAGCATGTATATACACACATGTATATATAAATACACACACACACCCAACTATGCTATTGTTTCACACCTTATTTTTCTCACTTCATTATGTGTGGGATCTTGACTATCAGCCCACAGAATAAACGCTCCCTCTCCCCCGTGTCCATATCCCTGGAACTTGTCCTTATGTTACACTACGTGCCAAAAGGGGCTTTGCAGAGGGAATTAAGGTTACGGGCGTGAATTACCCTGTGCACACAATCTAATCAAATGACCCCTTAAAAGCCTGAGAAGGATCTGACAGGGCCACATGGAAGGACCTCGGAGAGCTAAGGGCCACTCAGGCAAACAGCCAACACTTCTGTGGACCAACCCCAAGGAAAAAAGATTCGCCCAACAGCTTGAACAAACTTGGAAGCGGAGTCTCCTGGCTAAAGGCTGCTCTTGAGGAGACAGGCAACTGCAAGAGCCAGCCGCCACCCTCCCCACAGCAAGCAGCAACAGGATGGGCCCTGGCCGATCCCTCAGCACCTTCACCCTTGGCGGGAGAACGAGTCCAAACTCTCCTTCCTCCCCAGAGTACCTGCTCCATATGGGGAGTGACTCCACTACTGACTGGGCAGGGGACATCTGAGGCCGAGAGAAACACCCTTTCTCCCCCAACTCTGCTCTATGCATCTCAGACTTCGCATCGAAGACCAGGAACCCACTCTGTCTCCCACGCCCCGGGATCCACCCCATGTCACTGCTGCCCCGTCACTCCGCCTGAACTTGAACGCCGCCAGTCTGCGGGCGGAGTCCTGGCTCCTGGACCCTACCCAGGGCCCTCCCTGGAAAGCCCTCTCCCGGAGGCCACCCACGAGGCTCCGACCCGCGGCCCAGGCCGAGCGGCCCCTGCCCCGCCCCACAACCCCACCGCGCGCCTCCGCCCCCGCCCAGGAGATCCAGTCTCGCCGCCCACCCCGTATGAACCCTAAGGGGCCCCCGGGCCCCCAACCATTGAGGACAAACCGGACGCGCGGTCCTAAGCGTGGAGCTTCACAGAACCAACTCACGTCCTCAAGGGGTCGCGCTTGGAAGAGAGACATCACCGCAGCACGAAGGCTTCTCACCCGAGGCCGGCTGATCCCCCAGGAAGTCCCGCCTCAACTTCCGGCCGGCGGCTCATTCTATCTGGGACAGCGTAGTCTCTCTAGACAACTGGAGGCCGGGCGACTCTGTGGTTCAGCCCCAGACCTGTTTCCGCTAATCCTGAGCCCAGAGACCCTTCTGTTCCTCTTTATCAGAGTAGACCCGTGCACTGAACAAGGCGACAAATTTCTGTTAGAAATGCAGCGATAATGAGCTAAACTGTTGTGGGAGATTTTAATACACAGGTCCCCAGAATCTGAACAGATTGTAGCTTGATAAAAACGTAAGGATACGTTTTTTGGAAGAGCTGAATCCTTCAATCAATAAGTGATTCGATAGATAAATAGAATTCAAATTCCTTCAGTAGCTAATACGTTTTTGTGTGATTGTGCATGGATCATTTATAATACAGAAATGAATTGTACACTTGAACATAAAGAATACAAATAAGGCTGGATGCAGAGGCCCATGCCTGTGATTCCAGCACGTGGAAGGCCGAGGTGGGCAGATAGCTTGAGCCCAGGTATATATATATACCCAGCATAATATTTTACTAATGCCTCTCAGTTTCTAAGTGTGAACCTAAGGTGACATTTTGAAAGAAGTGACCCTAAGAAAAGATGGGATGCTTTAAGCCCTCTGTCATGCCTGTGTAAGGGCTACTGGAGGGCACATTGGCTGTGTGGCAACGCCAGTGATGGGAAAGCACCCGCTGTTTAGACAGCTATGGAAGGAGACATCCAAGATGTCTCCCTCCCCAGAGGAGTTCGGAGAAAACTCTGCTCCCCCAAGCTCTTGTGGTAGACATCTGGGGGCTTAATTGTCTCTATGTGATGCTGTGCTTCAGGGGTCACATTCCACGTCCACTTTCATGTTCCGCTTCTGCACCTGCTTTCTCTTTTTCTTAGAAGATATAATCAGTAAAAGTAACATAAATATAAATGTCTTTGCTCTTTCTTGGCAAGTATGGAAAAAGCACTGACACATTATGGTTCTTACCTCATCTCAGCTACTTGAAAGTCCTGGGCCCTCATGTGATGTACTTGACCCTATCACTGACCACCAATGTCTCACCCTACCTACCTTGCCCGCAGCTTTGTACTCAATAAAAAAGTGTGTGGACACTGCCGGACTCTGCGCTTTGGTTGGCAGTGGACTCCTGGGCCCAAACTCTTTTTCTCTCCATCTCTGTGTCTTGTGTCTTTATTTCCACAGTTTCTCTTCTCTGCACCAGAAGAGGGGCTCACAGGATCCTGTAGGATTGGACCCTACAATTTCTAAGCAATAAAGCATTCAAGATGTGACATACCTTTTTCTGAAAGTGTACAGTCATATGTATTCACAAAGAGATGGCCTGAAATTGGAACTTATGTTTATTTTTTAAAATTTTTTATTTCCAGTTGGGAGGACTCAAGATGGTGCTGTGAGAACAACCTAGGATTGAAGCTCTCAGTCAATCTGTGGAGAGGTGAGTCGAAGCTGCATTTTCAGACTGATCTTTGTTGCCCACAAAACGGGGAAATTCCCAAGTATAAAGGAGACGAGGGACGCCAGGCAGAGGCTCAGCCTGGCGAAGCTGGCAGCCGGGGTGGCGGCGGCTGGCCCTACCCAGCACTCCCCACAGGGCGCGCTTGCTTGTCCGGGTGCCCTGTTGAACCAGCAACATGAGACTTGAGAGAGCTGAACTTGAGACTGTACGGGATGTGGACAGTGGGCCACCCCGGGGATTGCAGGGACACAGCGTTTGGGGTAGCATAGTGGGACGGACAAAACGGTGATTCCAAACGCTCCCCGTGGAGTCAGTCCCTGAGACGCTCCGTGAAGTAGGGGCATCCACCATTACCGAGGCAACCGGCCCCTACTGAGATACACGGCCACTGCTGACACAGCCTGCCGTTGCCGAGGCAACCCGCCCCTACTGAGATACACGCCCACTGCTGACGCAGCCTGCCATTGCCGAGGCAACCCGCTACAACAGAGAGACTGCACCGCAGGGCGTAGCCCGTGGTGCAGACCGCAGCAGCAGAGCAGAGCCTGTAGAAACACGGCAAACCTCACAACAACAGGGCGGAGCCTCGGCAGGCAAAAAGTGACCAGACTGCCTCCTAGCTGGGCAGGACACCTCAAAGGACATCCAAAATTAAAGTCCCAACCCCTGAAGACAGAGCATTTGAGAAAAAAAGGGTTTTTTAATGAGCTGTGTTGCAGCAGGATCAAACATAGCAGCCTAACAGCCCTGAATGAACAACAGAGCTCACAGCTCAACAATTGAGCTCTTATAAAGTACAGACTGTCTCCTCAAGCAGCTCCCTGACCCCTCTATATCCCAAGACTGACATTTGGCAGGCATCATCCTGGGACAAAGATAGCAGAAAAAGAAACTGGTAGCATCCCTCACTGTTCTGCAGCTGCTATAGGTGCACCCCAGATAAGCAGGGCCTGGAGTGGACCTCAGCAGTCGTACAGTGAAGGGGCTAGACTGGTAGAAGGAAAACCAAGTAACAGAAATACCTCATCATCAACAATCTGGGTGTCCACTCAGAGACCCAATCGAAAAGTCAGCAACTATGCAGATGACAAGTGGATAAATCCACAAAAATGGGAAGAAACCAGTGCAAAAACGAGGAAAACACCCAAAACCAGAACACCTCGCCTCCTAGAAAGGACCAAAACTCCTCACCAGCAAGGGAACAAAGCTGGATGGAGAATGACTGTGATGAAATGATGGAATTAGACTTCAGAAGGTGGATAATGAGAAACTTTTGTGAGCTAAAAGAACATGTATTAAATCAATGCAAAGAAACTACCTTGAAAAAAGATATGAAAAAAGATTTGAGGAAATGATGACAAGAATGGATAACTTAGAAAGGAATATGAATGAATTAAAGGAGCTGAAAAACACAATACGAGAACGTCGTGGAGCATGCACAAGTTTCAATAGCCGAATTGACAAAGCAGAAGAAAGAATATCTGAAGTCGAAGATCAACTCAATGAAATAAAATGAGAAACCAAGATCAGAGAAAAAAGCGCAAAAAGGAATGAACAAAGTCTCCAAGAAATGTGGGTCTATGTGAAAAGACCTAACCTACATTTGATAGGTGTGCCAGAAGGGGACGAAGAGAATGAATCCAAGCTGGAAAATACTCTTCAGGACATCATCCAGGAAAATTTCCCCCACCTAGCAAGACAGGCCAACACTCAATTGCAGGAAATACAGAGAACACCACAAAGATATTCCGCAAGAAGAGCAACCCCAATGCACATAATCGTCAGATTCAACAAGGTTGAAATAAAGGAGAGAATACTAAGGGCAGCCAGAGAGAAAGGTCCGGTCACCCACAAAGGGAAGCCCATCAGACTCACAGCAGATCTCTCGGCAGAAACACTACAAGCCAGAAGAGAGTGGGGGCCAATACTCAACATTCTTAAAGAAAAGAACTTTCAACCCAGAATTTCATATCCAGCCAAACTGAGCTTCAGAAGTGAAGGAAAAATAAAATCCTTTGCGAACAAGCAAGTACTCAGAGATTTTGTCACCACCAGGCCTGCTTTACAAGAGCTCCTAAAAGAGGCACTACACATAGAAAGGAAAAACCAGTACCAGCCATTCCAAAATCACACTAAATGCTAAAGAGCATCAACATAATGAAGAATCTACAACAACTAACAGGCAAAATAGCCACTTAGCATCAAAATGGCAGTATCAAATTCACACATAACAATATTAACCCTAAATGTAAATGGACTAAATGCACCAATCAAAAGACACAGACTGGAAAATTGGATAAAAATGCAAAACCCATCAGTGTGCTGTATGCAGGAATCCCATCTCACATGCAAGGATACACAAAGGCTCAAAATAAAGGGATGGAGAAAGATTTACCAAGCAAATGGAGAGCAAAAAAAAGCAGGAGTTGCAATTCTCATCTCTGATAAAATAGACCTTAAAGCAACAAAGATCAAAAGAGACAAAGAAGGCCATTACATAATAGTAAAAGGATCGATACAACAAAAAGAGCTAACGATCCTAAACATTTATAGACCCAATGCAGGAGCAGCCAGATATATAAGGCAAGTTCTCAATGACCTACAAAGAGACTTAGACTCCCACACAATAATAGTGGGAGACTTTAACACTCCACTGTCAATATTAGACAGATCAACCAGACAGAAAATCAACAAGGATATCCAGAGCTTGAACTCAGACTTGGAGCAAGCAAACCTGATAGACATTTACAGAACTCTCCACCCCAAATCCACAGAATATACATTCTTCTCAGCACCACATCACACCTACTCTAAAATTGACCACATAATTGGAAGTAAAGCACGGCTCAGCAAATGCAAAACAACTGAAATTATAACAAACAGCCTCTCAGACCATAGTGCAATCAAGTTAGAACTCAGAATACAGAAACCAACCCAGAACCGCACAGCTTCATGGAAACTGAACAACTGGCTCTTGAATGTTGACTGGGTAAACAATGAAATGAAGGCAAAAATAAAGAAGTTCTTCGAAACCAATGAGAATGAAGACACAACATGTCAGAACCTCTGGGACACATTTAAAGCAGTCTCTAAAGGAAAGTATATAGCAATAAGTGCCCATATGAGGAGCATGGAGAGATCCAAAATTGACACCCTATCGTCAAAATTGAAAGAGCTAGAGGAGCAAGATCAAAAAAACTCAAAACCCAGCAGAAGACAAGAAATAACTAAGATCAGAGCTGAACTGAAGGAGATTGAGACACGAAAAACCCTTCAAAAAATCAATAAATCCAAGAGCTGGTTTTTTGAAAAGATCAACAAAATAGACAGACCACTAGCCAGATTGATTAAAAATAAAAGAGAGAACAACCAAATAGATGCAATAAAAAATGATAAAGGGGAAATCACCACAGATTCCACACAAATTGAAACCATCATCAGAGAATATTACAAACAACTTTATGCACATAAACTAGTAAACCTAGAAGAAATGGACAAATTCCTGGACTCCTGCATCCTCCCAAGCCTACACCAGGAGGAAGCTGAAACTATGAATAGACCAATAACAAGGTCAGAAGTCGAGGCAGCAATTAAGAGCCTACCACACAAAAAAACCCCAGGTCCAGACGGGTTCACAGCCGAATTCTACCAGACACACAAAGAGGAGCTGGTACCATTCCTTCTAAAACTATTTCAAACAATCCAAAAAGAGGGAATACTTCCCAAATCATTTTATGAGACCAACATCATTCTGATACCAAAACCCAGCAGAGACCCAACAAGAAACTTATTCACCATGATCAAGTAGGATTCATCCCGGAGATGCAAGGCTGGTTCAACATACGCAAGTCTATAAACGTAATTCACCACATAAACAGAACCAAAAACAAAAACCACATGATTATCTCAATTGACGCAGAAAAGGCATTTGACAAAATTCAACAGTCCTTTATGCTATAAACCCTCAATAAACTCGGTATCGATGGAACATATCTCAAAGTAATAAAAGCTCTTTATGACAAACCAACAGCCAATATCATACTGAATGGGCAAAAACTGGAAGCATTCCCTTTGAAATCTGGCACTAGACAAGGATGCCCTGTTTCACCACTCCTATTCAATATACTTCTGGAAGTTCTAGCCAGAGCAATCAGGCAAGAAAGAGAAATAAAGGGTATTCAAATAGGAAAGGAGGAAGCCAAATTGTCTCTATTTGCAGACGACATGATAGTATACCTAGAAGACCCCATCACCTCAGCCCAAAAACTCCTGAAACTGATAAGCAACTTCAGCAAAGTCTCAGGATATAAAATCAATGTGCAAAAATCACAAGCATTCGTGTACACCAATAACAGACTTAAAGAAAGCCAAATCAAGAGCGAACTGCCATTCACAATTGCTACAAAAAGAATAAAATACCTTGGAATACAACTCACAAGGAATGTAAGGGACCTCTTCAAGGAGAACTACAAACCGCTGCTCAACGAAATCAGAGAGGACACAAACAGATGGAGAAACATTCCATTTTCATGGTTAGGAAGAATTAATATCATGAAAATGGCTATACTGCCCAAAGTAATTTACAGAATCAACGCTATCCCCATCAAGCTACCACTGACTTTCTTCACAGAACTGGAAAAAACCACCATGAACTTCATATGGAACCAAAAGAGAGCCCGCATAGCCAAGTCAATTCTAAGCAAAAAGAACACAGCGGGGAGCATCACACTACCGAATTTCAAACTATACTACAAGGCTACAGTAATCAAAACAGCATGGTACTGGTACCAAAACAGAGATATAGACCAATGGAACAAAACAGAGGCACCAGAGGCAACACAACATATCTACAACTATACAATCTTTGATAAACCTGACAAAAACAAGCAAGGGGGAAAGGATTCCATGTTTAACAAATGGTGTTGGGAAAACTGGCTAGCCATGTGCAGAAAGCAGAAACTGGACCCCTTCCTGACACCTTACACTAAAATTAACTCCAGATGGATTAAAGACTTAAACATAAGACCTGGCATCATAAAAACCCTAGAAGGAAATCTAGGCAAAACTATCCAGGACATAGGAGTAGGCAAGCACTTCATGAACAAAACACCAAAAGCATTGGCAACAAAAGCCAAAATAGACAAATGGGACCTAATCAAACTCCACAGCTTCTGCACGGCAAAAGAAACAGTCACTAGAGTGGATCGGCAACCAACAGAATGGGAAAAAATTTTTGCAGTTTACCCATCTGACAAAGGGCTGATATCCAGAATTTACAAAGAACTCAAATGGATTTACAGGAAAAAAACAAACAAGCCCATTCAAAAGTGGGCAAAGGATATGAACAGATACTTTACGAAAGAAGACATATATGAGGCGAACAATCATATGAAAAAATGCTCATTGTCACTGGTCATGAGAGAGATGCAAATCAAAACCACATTGAGATACCATCTCACGCCAGTTAGAATGGTGATCATTAAAAAATCTGGAGACATAATATTAACCCTAAATGTAAATGGACTAAATGCACCAATCAAAAGACACAGACTGGAAAATTGGATAAAAATCCAAAACCCATCAGTGTGCTGTATCCAGGAAACCCATCTCACATGCAAGGATACACAAAGGCTCAAAATAAAGGGATGGAGAAAGATTTACCAAGCAAATGGAGAGCAAAAAAAAGCAGGAGTTGCAATTCTCATCTCTGATAAAATAGACCTTAAAGCAACAAAGATCAAAAGAGACAAAGAAGGCCATTACATAATAGTAAAAGGATCGATACAACAAAAAGAGCTAACGATCCTAAACATTTATAGACCCAATGCAGGAGCAGCCAGATATATAAGGCAAGTTCTCAATGACCTACAAAGAGACTTAGACTCCCACACAATAATAGTGGGAGACTTTAACACTCCACTGTCAATACTAGACAGATCAACCAGACAGAAAATCAACAAGGATATCCAGAGCTTGAACTCAGACCTGGAGCAAGCAAACCTGATAGACATTTACAGAACTCTCCACCCCAAATCCACAGAATACACATTCTTCTCAGCACCACATCACACCTACTCTAAAATTGACCACATAATTGGAAGTAAAGCACTGCTCAACAAATGCAAAACAACTGAAATCATAACAAACAGCCTCTCAGACCATAGTGCAATCAAGTTAGAACTCAGAATTCAGAAACCGACCCAGAACCGCACAGCTTCATGGAAACTGAACAACTGGCTCTTGAATGTTGACTGGATAAACAACGAAATGAAGGCAGAAATAAAGAAGTTCTTCGAAACCAATGAGAACGAAGACACAACGTGCCAGAACCTCTGGGACACATTTAAAGCAGTCTCTAGAGGAAAGTATATAGCAATAAGTGCCCATATGAGGAGAATGGAGAGATCCAAAATTGACACCCTATCGTCAAAATTGAAAGAGCTAGAGGAGCAAGATCAAAAAAACTCAAAACCCAGCAGAAGACAAGAAATAACTAAGATCAGAGCTGAACTGAAGGAGATTGAGACACGAAAAACCCTTCAAAAAATCAATAAATCCAAGAGCTGGTTTTTTGAAAAGATCAACAAAATAGACAGACCACTAGCCAGATTGATTAAAAATAAAAGAGAGAACAACCAAATAGATGCAATAAAAAATGATAAAGGGGAAATCACCACAGATTCCACAGAAATTCAAACCATCATCAGAGAATATTACAAACAACTCTATGCACATAAACTAGTAAACCTGGAAGAAATGGATAAATTCCTGGACTCCTGTGTCCTCCCAAGCCTAAACCAGGAGGAAGCTGAAACTATGAATAGACCAATAACAAGGTCAGAAGTCGAGGCAGCAATTAAGAGCCTACCACACAAAAAAACCCCAGGTCCAGACGGGTTCACAGCCGAATTCTACCAGACACACAAAGAGGAGCTGGTACCATTCCTTCTAAAACTATTTCAAACAATCCAAAAAGAGGGAATCCTTCCCAAATCATTTTATGAGACCAACATCATCCTGATACCAAAACCCGGCAGAGACCCAACGAGAAAAGAAAACTTCAGGCCAATATCCATGATGAACATAGATGCAAAAATCTTCAATAAAATATTGGCAAGCCGATTGCAACAGCAAATCAAAAAACTTACTCATCATGATCAAGTAGGATTCATCCCAGGGATGCAAGGCTGGTTCAACATACGCAAGACTATCAACGTAATTCACCACATAAACAGAACCAAAAACAAAAACCACATGATTATCTCAATTGACGCAGAGAAGGCATTTGACAAAATTCAACAGCCCTTTATGCTAAAAACCCTCAATAAACTTGGTATCAATGGAACGTATCTCAAAGTAATAAAAGCTATTTATGACAAACCGACAGCCAATATCATACTGAATGGGCAAAAACTGGAAGCATTCCCTTTAAAATCTGGCACTAGACAAGGATGCCCTCTTTCACCACTCCTATTCAATATAGTACTGGAAGTTCTAGCCAGAGCAATCAGGCAAGAAAAAGAAATAAAGGGTATTCAAATAGGAAAGGTGGAAGCCAAATTGTCTCTATTTGCAGACGACATGATAGTATACCTAGAAGACCCCATCACCTCAGCCCAAAAACTCCTGAAACTGATAAGCAACTTCAGCAAAGTCTCAGAATATAAAATCAATGTGCAAAAATCACAAGCATTCGTCTACACCAATAACAGACTTAAAGAAAGCCAAATCAAGAGCGAACTGCCATTCGCAATTGCTACAAAAAGAATAAAATACCTTGGAATACAACTCACAAGGAACGTAAGAGACCTCTACAAAAAGAACTACAAACCACTGCTCAACGAAATCAGAGAGGACACAAACAGATGGAGAAACATTCCATGTTCATGGTTAGGAAGAATTAATATCGTAAAAATGGCTATACTGCCCAAAGTAATTTACAGAATCAATGCTATCCCCATCAAGCTACCATTGATTTTCTTCACAGAACTGGAAAAAACCACCGTGAACTTCATACGGAACCAAAAGAGAGCCCGCATAGCCAAGTCAATTCTAAGCAAAAAGAACACAGCGGGGGGCATCACACTACCGGATTTCAAACTATACTACAAGGCTACAGTAATCAAAACAGCATGGTACTGGTACCAAAACAGAGATATAGACCAATGGAACAAAACAGAGGCACCGGAGGCAACACAACATACATACAACTATACAATCTTTGATAAACCTGACAAAAACAAGCAAGGGGGAAAGGATTCCATGTTTAACAAATGGTGTTGGGAAAACTGGCTAGCCATGTGCAGAAAGCAGAAACTGGACCCCTTCCTGACACCTTACACTAAAATTAACTCCAGATGGATTAAAGACTTAAACATAAGACCTGGCATCATAAAAACCCTAGAAGGAAATCTAGGCAAAACTATCCAGGACATAGGAGTAGGCAAGCACTTCATGAACAAAACACCAAAAGCATTGGCAACAAAAGCCAAAATAGACAAATGGGACCTAATCAAACTCCACAGCTTCTGCACGGCAAAAGAAACAGTCACTAGAGTGGATCGGCAACCAACAGAATGGGAAAAAATTTTTGCAGTTTACCCATCTGACAAAGGGCTGATATCCAGAATTTACAAAGAACTCAAATGGATTTACAGGAAAAAAACAAACAAGCCCATTCAAAAGTGGGCAAAGGATATGAACAGATACTTTACGAAAGAAGACATATATGAGGCGAACAATCATATGAAAAAATGCTCATTGTCACTGGTCATGAGAGAGATGCAAATCAAAACCACATTGAGATACCATCTCACGCCAGTTAGAATGGTGATCATTAAAAAATCTGGAGACATAATATTAACCCTAAATGTAAATGGACTAAATGCACCAATCAAAAGACACAGACTGGAAAATTGGATAAAAATCCAAAACCCATCAGTGTGCTGTATCCAGGAAACCCATCTCACATGCAAGGATACACAAAGGCTCAAAATAAAGGGATGGAGAAAGATTTACCAAGCAAATGGAGAGCAAAAAAAAGCAGGAGTTGCAATTCTCATCTCTGATAAAATAGACCTTAAAGCAACAAAGATCAAAAGAGACAAAGAAGGCCATTACATAATAGTAAAAGGATCGATACAACAAAAAGAGCTAACGATCCTAAACATTTATAGACCCAATGCAGGAGCAGCCAGATATATAAGGCAAGTTCTCAATGACCTACAAAGAGACTTAGACTCCCACACAATAATAGTGGGAGACTTTAACACTCCACTGTCAATACTAGACAGATCAACCAGACAGAAAATCAACAAGGATATCCAGAGCTTGAACTCAGACCTGGAGCAAGCAAACCTGATAGACATTTACAGAACTCTCCACCCCAAATCCACAGAATACACATTCTTCTCAGCACCACATCACACCTACTCTAAAATTGACCACATAATTGGAAGTAAAGCACTGCTCAACAAATGCAAAACAACTGAAATCATAACAAACAGCCTCTCAGACCATAGTGCAATCAAGTTAGAACTCAGAATTCAGAAACCGACCCAGAACCGCACAGCTTCATGGAAACTGAACAACTGGCTCTTGAATGTTGACTGGATAAACAACGAAATGAAGGCAGAAATAAAGAAGTTCTTCGAAACCAATGAGAACGAAGACACAACGTGCCAGAACCTCTGGGACACATTTAAAGCAGTCTCTAGAGGAAAGTATATAGCAATAAGTGCCCATATGAGGAGAATGGAGAGATCCAAAATTGACACCCTATCGTCAAAATTGAAAGAGCTAGAGGAGCAAGATCAAAAAAACTCAAAACCCAGCAGAAGACAAGAAATAACTAAGATCAGAGCTGAACTGAAGGAGATTGAGACACGAAAAACCCTTCAAAAAATCAATAAATCCAAGAGCTGGTTTTTTGAAAAGATCAACAAAATAGACAGACCACTAGCCAGATTGATTAAAAATAAAAGAGAGAACAACCAAATAGATGCAATAAAAAATGATAAAGGGGAAATCACCACAGATTCCACAGAAATTCAAACCATCATCAGAGAATATTACAAACAACTCTATGCACATAAACTAGTAAACCTGGAAGAAATGGATAAATTCCTGGACTCCTGTGTCCTCCCAAGCCTAAACCAGGAGGAAGCTGAAACTATGAATAGACCAATAACAAGGTCAGAAGTCGAGGCAGCAATTAAGAGCCTACCACACAAAAAAACCCCAGGTCCAGACGGGTTCACAGCCGAATTCTACCAGACACACAAAGAGGAGCTGGTACCATTCCTTCTAAAACTATTTCAAACAATCCAAAAAGAGGGAATCCTTCCCAAATCATTTTATGAGACCAACATCATCCTGATACCAAAACCCGGCAGAGACCCAACGAGAAAAGAAAACTTCAGGCCAATATCCATGATGAACATAGATGCAAAAATCTTCAATAAAATATTGGCAAGCCGATTGCAACAGCAAATCAAAAAACTTACTCATCATGATCAAGTAGGATTCATCCCAGGGATGCAAGGCTGGTTCAACATACGCAAGACTATCAACGTAATTCACCACATAAACAGAACCAAAAACAAAAACCACATGATTATCTCAATTGACGCAGAGAAGGCATTTGACAAAATTCAACAGCCCTTTATGCTAAAAACCCTCAATAAACTTGGTATCAATGGAACGTATCTCAAAGTAATAAAAGCTATTTATGACAAACCGACAGCCAATATCATACTGAATGGGCAAAAACTGGAAGCATTCCCTTTAAAATCTGGCACTAGACAAGGATGCCCTCTTTCACCACTCCTATTCAATATAGTACTGGAAGTTCTAGCCAGAGCAATCAGGCAAGAAAAAGAAATAAAGGGTATTCAAATAGGAAAGGTGGAAGCCAAATTGTCTCTATTTGCAGACGACATGATAGTATACCTAGAAGACCCCATCACCTCAGCCCAAAAACTCCTGAAACTGATAAGCAACTTCAGCAAAGTCTCAGAATATAAAATCAATGTGCAAAAATCACAAGCATTCGTCTACACCAATAACAGACTTAAAGAAAGCCAAATCAAGAGCGAACTGCCATTCGCAATTGCTACAAAAAGAATAAAATACCTTGGAATACAACTCACAAGGAACGTAAGAGACCTCTACAAGGAGAACTACAAACCACTGCTCAACGAAATCAGAGAGGACACAAACAGATGGAGAAACATTCCATGTTCATGGTTAGGAAGAATTAATATCGTAAAAATGGCTATACTGCCCAAAGTAATTTACAGAATCAATGCTATCCCCATCAAGCTACCATTGATTTTCTTCACAGAACTGGAAAAAACCACCGTGAACTTCATACGGAACCAAAAGAGAGCCCGCATAGCCAAGTCAATTCTAAGCAAAAAGAACACAGCGGGGGGCATCACACTACCGGATTTCAAACTATACTACAAGGCTACAGTAATCAAAACAGCATGGTACTGGTACCAAAACAGAGATATAGACCAATGGAACAAAACAGAGGCACCGGAGGCAACACAACATACATACAACTATACAATCTTTGATAAACCTGACAAAAACAAGCAATGGGGAAAGGATTCCATGTTTAACAAATGGTGTTGGGAAAACTGGCTAGCCATGTGCAGAAAGCAGAAACTGGACCCCTTCCTGACACCTTACACTAAAATTAACTCCAGATGGATTAAAGACTTAAACATAAGACCTGGCACAATAAAAACCCTAGAAGGAAATCTAGGCAAAACTATCCAGGACATAGGAGTAGGCAAGGACTTTATGAACAAAACACCAAAAGCATTGGCAACAAAAGCCAAAATAGACAAATGGGACCTAATCAAACTCCACAGCTTCTGCACGGCAAAAGAAACAGTCACTAGAGTGGATCGGCAACCAACAGAATGGGAAAAAATTTTCGCAGTCTACCCATCTGACAAAGGGCTGATATCCAGAATTTACAAAGAACTCAAACGGATTTACAGGAAAAAAACAAACAAGCCCATTCAAAAGTGGGCAAAGGATACGAACAGACACTTTATGAAAGAAGACATATATGAGGCCAACAATCATATAAAAAATGCTCATCGTCACTGGTCATCAGAGAGATGCAAATCAAAACCACATTGAGATACCATCTCACGCCAGTTAGAATGGCGATCATTAAAAAATCTGGAGACAACAGATGCTGGAGAGGATGTGGAGAAAAAGGAACACTTTTACACTGTTGGTGGGAGTGTAAATTAGTTCAACCATTGTGGAAGACAGTGTGGCGATTCCTCAAGGCCTTAGAAATAGAAATTCCATTTGACCCAGCAATCCCATTACTGGGTATATATCCAAAAGACTATCAATCGTTCTACTATAAGGACACATGTACACGAATGTTCATTGCAGCACTGTTTACAATAGCAAAGACCTGGAATCAACCAAAATGCCCATTGATAATAGACTGGATTGGAAAAATGTGGCACATATACACCATGGAATATTATGCAGCAATCAGAAATGATGAGTTTGTGTCGTTTGTAGGGACATGGATGAATCTGGAGAATGTCATCCTCAGCAAACTGACTCAAGAACAGAAAATGAAACACCGCATATTCTCACTCATAGGCGGGTGATGAAAAATGAGAACACATGGACACAGAAAGGGGAGTACTAAACACTGGGGTCTATTGGGGGGAAAAGGGGAGGGCCAGAGGGAGGGGGAGGTGGGGAGGGATAGCCTGGGGAGAAATGCCAAATGTGGGTGAAGGGGAGAAGAAAAGCAAAGCACACTGCCATGTGTGTACCTACGCAACTGTCTTGCATGCTCTGCTCATGTACCCCAAAACCTAAAATCCAATAAAAAATTTAAAAAAAAAAAAAAAAATCTGGAGACAACAGATGCTGGAGAGGATGTGGAGAAAAAGGAACACTTTTACACTGTTGGTGGGAGTGTAAATTAGTTCAACCATTGTGGAAGACAGTGTGGCGATTCCTCAAGGCCTTAGAAATAGAAATTCCATTTGACCCAGCAATCCCATTACTGGGTATATATCCAAAAGACTATCAATCGTTCTACTATAAGGACACATGTACACGAATGTTCATTGCAGCACTGTTTACAATAGCAAAGACCTGGAATCAACCAAAATGCCCATTGATAATAGACTGGATTGGAAAAATGTGGCACATATACACCATGGAATATTATGCAGCAATCAGAAATGATGAGTTTGTGTCGTTTGTAGGGACATGGATGAATCTGGAGAATGTCATCCTCAGCAAACTGACTCAAGAACAGAAAATGAAACACCGCATATTCTCACTCATAGGCGGGTGATGAAAAATGAGAACACATGGACACAGAAAGGGGAGTACTAAACACTGGGGTCTATTGGGGGGAAAAGGGGAGGGCCAGAGGGAGGGGGAGGTGGGGAGGGATAGCCTGGGGAGAAATGCCAAATGTGGGTGAAGGGGAGAAGAAAAGCAAAGCACACTGCCATGTGTGTACCTACGCAACTGTCTTGCATGCTCTGCTCATGTACCCCAAAACCTAAAATCCAATAAAAAATTAAAAAAAAAAAAAAAAAATCTGGAGACAACAGATGCTGGAGAGGATGTGGAGAAAAAGGAACACTTTTACACTGTTGGTGGGAGTGTAAATTAGTTCAACCATTGTGGAAGACAGTGTGGCGATTCCTCAAGGCCTTAGAAATAGAAATTCCATTTGACCTAGCAATCCCATTACTGGGTATATATCCAAAAGACTATCAATCGTTCTACTATAAGGACACACATATACGAATGTTCATTGCAGCACTGTTTACAATAGCAAAGACCTGGAGTCAACCAAAATGACCATTGATAATAGACTGGATTGGAAAAATGTGGCACATATACACCATGGAATATTATGCAGAAATCAGAAATGATGAGTTTGTGTCGTTTGTAGGGACATGGATGAATCTGGAGAACGTCATCGTCAGCAAACTGACTCAAGAACAGAAAATGAAACACCACATATTCTCACTCATAGGCGGGTGATGAAAAATGAGAACACAGGGACACAGAAAGGGGAGTACTAAACACTGGGGTCTATTGGGGGGAAAAGGGGAGGGCCAGTGGGAGGGGGAGGCGGGGAGGGATAGCCTGGGGAGAAATGCCAAATGTGGGTGAAGGGGAGAAGGAAAGAAAAGCACACTGCCATGTGTGTTCCTATGCAACTGTCTTGCATGCTCTGCTCATGTACCCCAAAACCTAAAATCCAATAAAAAAACATATATATATTAAGGTAGACCGCAGTAAATCAAAGAGACATATTTAATCATTAGAGTAATCATTTTAAAAAGAATGTACAACTAAAAAGCTAATGGAGAAGAAACATAAAAATTACATATAAAGTTTGACTTATTCAAAAGATTATAAGAAGTATACGAAAAAAGAATGAATAGATGAGACACACGGAAAACAATTAGCAAGACGGCAGACTTAATCTCAACTTTACCAATAACTGTGTTACATTTAGACAGACAAAGCGCTCTGTGAGGAGTACCCAAATCCATCCTCATGTTCAATTATTTACCAGGACTCACAGAACTCAGAAAAGCTCTTATACTCATAATTACACAGTTTATTAGGACAACAGGAAACAATTAAAAATCAGCAAAGGAAAATGCCACACAGGGTCCAGGAGAGGCCAAGTGTGAACTTCCAGGTATCCTCCTCCAGTAGGACCACCTGGACAGACCTTAATTCTTCCAGCCACCATGTGTGACAACATATGCAAATGTTGGTGACCAGGAAGTTCACCTGAGCTTTAGTATCCAGGGTTTTTATTAATGGTTAGTACATAGACTTGGGGCACCCGGGTACCCTGACGGCTCCCCTCAGGGGTCAATCTGATACACTGTGGCCCAGGAACCCAGGCAAACAGAAATAAGCATTCACTTTAAATCACATTGTTAGCATAAACCCAAGGCCCCAGGTACCCTCAAATACCCTTATCAGGCAGAATATTCCAACAGCTTAGAGATTACCTCCAAGGAGCTGGTCAAGGAGCTAGTCCTAAAGACCTCTGGAATATACAGGATGTGGGCAGTGCAGCCCTGCTAAGTTAACCCTTTACTGCACACACTCTAAAAAAAATGACTGTCAGACTGAATAAAATAATTCAACTTATATGAAGTTTATAAAACATTTCATACATAAGGACTCAGAAACATGAGGGTAGAATAAAGTCATATTCAGACACAAAAGGGCTCAACGTATTTGACTGTGTACTTCAGCAAAACAAGGAATAAATGAATAAATACATATCTAGATAGGGAATTAAACAGATGGTGATTCCAGTGTAAGAGAGTAAGAATGGGAAGTGCCATGAAGATAGCTATTCAGCAGCCCTGGTAAGCAACCAATCCTGGCCTTAATGCTGGACAAATGACTGCACCTGTGGGTCAAGGGCAAGAATAATAACCATTCCTGACAACTCACAACACCTTAGGGAGGTACAAAGTAAGTGGAAGGCAATGTTCACAGCAGCTTTATGTGTATTAACCACAAAACAAAAGCAACTCAAATGTCTGTTAACAGAGTATGAACAAACTGTAGTATATTCAAACAATAGAATATTATTCAGAAATAAAAAGCAATGAATTATTTGTATACGACATAAACATATCTTAAAACAATTATGTTGAGTATAAGAAGCCAGACCAGAAAGAATACATGCTCAGTGATTCCATTCACATAAAACTCTAGAAAATATAATTTATAGTGACAGAAAGCAAATCAGTAATTGCTTTAAGATAGAAGTGGGAAGAAGTGAGAAAGTTGGGAAGGAGTGAAAGATTATGAAGAAGGAGAAAACTTTTGGGGGTGATGGATATGTTTGCTCTAGAATGTGGCAATGGTTTCACATATGTAAACATATGTCAGAAGATATAAAATCATATACTTTAAATACTTGTTAACATATTATATGTCACTTACACCTTAATAAAGCTGTCCTTTAAAGAAGATAAATAAAAATATGGGGCTGAGACCAATCTGCCAGGGACCCAACCCTGTCCTGTTCCTTGCCGGCTATATGAATTTAACCTCTCTGTGCCTCAATTTCCTGGGTACTAATCATGCAGAGATGTTGACAGATTTCATAAATTTACTGTGACAGCACAGTGCCAGGCCTGCATCAAGCACAAATGACCAACATTAGCTGTGTGGCAGCACGAAGCACCAGGACTCTGCTCTGCTTAGTGTTTACATGCCCAGGTCTCCCACTACACAGGAAGCAACCCCTTCTAGTTCATCTGTTTCCCTAAGACCCAGAATCAGGCTGGGATGCTCTGAGTGAATAACAGCAGGAATGAGAAACTTGGAAGAGAACATCTCTCCAACTGCTATCTCCAAGCAGCGATGCAGAGCTGGCCAGCAAGCCCTGTGGGGTTGCTGTAATATATATTACAAAATATATATTTGGTCTTCATCCCCATGTCCTGGCATACAACTCCTAAAATCCTTGTAATCTCCAAACTGCTGTCTTTTCACAGGCTTATGCTGACTGACAGTATTAGGATGAAGCTGGTTACTGGTAAGACCAAGGCATGATTAGAGGGTTGGGATTCTCAGCCCCAATGTCCCAAACTCAGAGAAGGGGACCAGAGCTGAAGATTAAGTTGATCACCATGACCAATGGTTTAATCAATCATACCAACATAATAAGGCCTCTATAGAAACCTAAGAGGACAGGGTTCGGAGAGCTGATAGCTAAATGCATAGGTTTCTAGAGGATGATGCACCCAGTGAGGGCATGAAAGCTCCACAGCCCTTCCCCCATACCTCAGCCTACACATTTCTTTGTCTTTATCCTTTATAATAAATTAGCAAATCTTTTTTTCTGAGACATGGTCTCACTCTGTCACCCAGGCTGGAGAGCAGTGGCGTGATTTCAGTTCATTGCAACCTCTGCCTCCTGTGTTCAAACGATTCTCGTGCCTCATCCTCCGAAGTAGCTAGGACTACAGATGCACACCACCATGCCTGGCTAATTTTTGTATTTTTTGATAGAGATGGGGTTTCACCATATTGGCCAGGCTGGTCTCAAACTCCTGACCTCAAGTGATCTGCCTAGCCTCCCAAAGTGCTGGGATTACAAGCATGAGCCATCACACCCAACCTAAACCGGTAAATCTAAGTGTCTCCCTGAGTTTTGTGAGCTGCTTCAGCAAATTAATAGAACCCAAAGTGAGGGTCATGGGAACCCCAACTTGAATCCAGTTGATCAGAAGTTTGGAAAGCCCACACTTAATAACTAGCATCTTGAGGGGAGTCTCAGAGACTGAGCCCTCAGCCTGAGGAATTTGAGGCTATCTCCAAGAAGAGAGCACCAGAATTGAATTGAATTAGAGCTGCTTGGTGCATGGGAAAAACTCTCCATATATTTGGTCATGAAATCTTTGTTGATTGTTGTTATGGTGTCAGAGAAGAGGAAAAATGTAGTTAGCGTTTTTCCCAAACAGCCTAAGGAGTGGGTGACATGCAAATGAAGGGACTGGGAGCCAGCTGCCAGGGAAGGACACCTGAGCTCTTTTTTTTTTATGGCTGAAAGAACATCTTCTAGAGTAAATAAAACGCAAACCTACTGATGGACAGATAACAGAGGCAAGTAACAGCAAGAAAATAGGAAAATTTTGATAGAAAAAAAATGGAGGAAAGCAAAGGCCTGAGGATAACAAGAAATTTGTCTGGAGCTTGCAAAGAAGGGATTTGTGAGTAAAGCTGAAGCACCTATCACAGAAGCAGACAGTGGGGGCACACTCGCCTTCTCTCTTGTGCCTCCAGCTCCAGCTCCACTGCGTTCTCAGGGTGTGTGAGGTCCATGGATCGTCCCCCTACTCCAGCCTGGAGATAACATCAGGTTTGGAAGCTTGAAGTCCTGCTCCAGAGAAGGGAAGCAAGACCTGAAAATTCATCCCAGGTAGAGGGCAAGATGTACCTGCGGTCTGAGTATGTGTGCTGGTTGTGACCTTCCCTAATACCTGGTCTCTAACAGTGGAGAAAGACACAGGCCTCTGCCTGAGCTGAAGAAATGTCAAAACCAGCTTTTTCGGGGGGACGAGGGGCATAGATAGGACAGAGTTGGGGCCCGAACACATCATGGAAGATGACTCATAGTAGGTGTTGATGCCCAACAGAAGGGATAAAGGGAAGAGCACATTCCAGTGAAAGGAAAGCAGGGCTCTGATACTGAACAGATCCAAATCCCAGATCTGCCACCAGAAGGCTGTGTAAACCTAAGAAAGTGACAGTATTTGTTAGCCTCAGGTTCATTTATAAACTGTGCATCCTACCACCGATCTTCAAGATGCATAAAGATTAATTTATTTTTAATTTATAATCAATTTACAAATTATAAATTATAATTTATAATTATATATATTTATATTAATATTTAATGCATTTATCTTTATGCAAGGAGATAGAAATGTCCTAGATGTATAGTGAATAATATTCTCCTTCCATAAATCAGGGAGGGTTGACCGGGCATGCTGTCTCATGCCTGGAATTCCAAAACTTTGGGAGGCCAAGGCGGGAGGATTCCTTAAGGCTAGGAGTTCGAGATCAACCTGGGCAACATAGAGAGACTCTGTCTTTAAAAAATAAAATAAAATAAGACACGTATGGTGGCCCACCACTGTAGTCCCAGGTACTTGAGAGGCTGAGGTGGAAGGATCTCTTCAACCACAGACGTCAAGGTAACGGTGAGCTATGATCCTGCCACTGCACTCCAGGATGGGCAAAAGAGTGAGACACTGCTTATCAAAAACAAAAACAAATCAGGGAGGGTCCCAGTACCACCTGGCTCCTTATCTGTGCAGACAAGACCTGCATGGTACCAGGGTCAAGATGTCTGGTCTTTGGGCGCAGGGAGTGAGGAGGCTTTGAGCCCCAAGCTTGAGCCTCAAGATTGTTTGAGCAGGAAGCCCAGGAGCTGAGCCCCAGGGAGGGAACTTGCCTAGTGAGACTAGGTTCCCATAGGTCTCCAGTATCACATCCCTGTAGAGGCCCCTCTGAGCAGGGATCAGACAGTCCCACTCCTCCTGGGAGAAGATCTTGGCCACATCCTCAAAGGAAACCATGATGTGGAATGACAAGACCTTGCTGCAGCGCTCAGGTCAGGATCTGGAGGGAGAAGGCACTAGGCTCAGGACTGGTAAAATTCCTCTGGGAACATGTACCTGTCTTTCTCACTAAAGTTAGCTCTCTAAGGCAGACACTATATTGGCTCATCTTGGTGTGCCCCAATCCTGACCTCTACTGTACCTGGTCCAGGAACAGGAAAACACAGTGAGAAGCATGTTTCAGGGCCTTCAATTCAGGAACTGAGGACATTGGTGGAGACAGGAAGCTGTCTACTACCCTCTGGGACTAGCCCCTCAGAGAGACTCCTGCAGAGAAAAGGCTGAGGTAACATGGAAGAGTCTCCATAAGTACCATTCACCTGGAGCCCACCAGGAAGGAGCTGTTTGACAGCCATCACCAGGTCTCTGAGCTTGTCCTGAGGTGGTGGGCAGAGCCACAGGGAGAGGAGGGTGATGGAGCCTGAACAACCTTCTGCTCCCCACAGCTGCTCTGAGACTTCTAAGCCCAGACCTTCTGTGGTAGCAGAGACCCAATTGTGAGTTGCCTGAACACCCCAGGAAAGGTGGATAAACTAAGCAGCCAGTGGCCTCTGAGACCATATCCCCGCCCCACTTCCCCGCCATGCCTCTCCATGTCTCAAGAGAGGCCTTTCTGAGGTCCCTGGTATGACAGCATCCCAAGGCTACCATGTGAAAGCCAGGACCCTGGCAGTGGACTTGGCCAGGAGAGATAATGGACTGCATTTCCCAGGTCCACATATAAGGTCCTGGGCAGAGGGCAAACAGCTGAGAACAGCAGACCAGGCTCTTGTGCTAAGGCAGTGAATGAGCAAATAGAGAAGTTGACACATATGTGTGACCCACAAACACAATGCCCAGGTGATGTCAGGTGACAAGAAAGGATACAAAGAATGAATGAAGCAGCATGAAGGTAGCAACTGGTAGTAGAAGATATTTTACAAAGGATGGCCAGGGAGACACCTCTGATCAAGTAACAACAAATCGGAGATCTGGGTGGAATGAGGGCAGACACCACGTGGATATCAGGGAGGGACATCCCAGGCAGAGGAAGCATAAGTGCAAAGGTTCTGAGGTGCAAGCACACCTAATGTGTTCAAGGAAGGGCAAGGAAGCCAGGGGGGCTGAAACAGAGTCGGGGAGGGTGAAAGGGGTGGTTACCCTCTGGGGTGGGTACCTTGTGTGCCATAGGGCTATGTATGGCTTTTATTCTGAATGGATGGGAAGTGCCTGGAAGGTCTGGGTACAGTGCTATGACCTCAGATGTGGTTTCTACAGTTGTTACTTTGAGGGTGTTTTGAACAGACTATGGCATGGGGGTGAGGAGCAAAAACAGGAAACCAGTCAGAAGGTTCTAGCAACAATCCAGCTACAGATGAATGCCTTGGACCAGACTAGTGGTGACAGAAGTGACAAAAAGCAGTCAGATTATGGATACATTTCAAAGGTGCAATCAATAGGATTTGCCTAGGAATTTCATGTAGGATGAGACACCAAGATTTTTGACCTGAGCAACTGAAATGATGAAATTTCCATATGCTCAGAAGAGTAAGACTGCAGAAGTATTAAATGTAAAAGCTGTCTTGTATATGTAATGTTTAAGATAACTATTAGATTTATAAATGGAAAATTAGGGCATTTGGAAATACAAGTTGAAAATTCAGGTAAGAGTTTGGGCTGGCTGGGTACATACCGAAAACTGTCAGTACACTGCTGACATCCAAATCAGATCTGGTTTATTTTAGTACTGACATGTGTCATTCTCAGAAAGGCCTTCCCATTTGTCCTCTGCATAAACCTCCCCACAGCCCTCTGCAGATAAACAAATTCCTCAGTTTAGTTCAGGAGGAAATGTGCCCTATTCCCTCAGCCCTGGTGACCACAAGGCCCAGTTCTCGTCACCAAGATGTTAAGAGGAAGTAAGGGGAAACACCCCTGTCTGGAGTGACCACAAAGGAAAGATAAGAGAACCTTGGAGACACATTTGAGAGCCCCGGCATTTCATAACAAACTCTGGAACAAACGCCGTCTGTCTCATCTTCATCATTTAAGCCTCTGTTGGCCAGCTTTTCTGACTGGGCACTAAACCTAAGCTTATTGATGTCTTCATAGTTTCCAGCTGAGGCACACCTTGGTCAGAGGCAGCCTTCCAGTCCTCAGACATGGATTGCCTTTGACTGACCCCTGATGCTTATGCCCTTCGTGAATCACAAGTGGTACCTTTTAATGTACTCTGCCTTCACTCCTAGACTCATGTAGCACTGCTGTGAGGCACATGGGCTCTGGACTCGAATAAAGCTGAGCTCTAACCTTGGATCCACCACTTACTAATGCACAGGTGTCAGGTAAGTGACTTGAGTTTTTCCACAGACCGTAAAATAAGACTGACACTACTCCTTACCTTAAGTGACTATTTTGAGAGTTAAATGAGAATATGTATAAAATGCTCAGCACAGTATTAGCAAACTGCAAACAGTACTAATTCTTAATTGTCTTAATCAGTAATTCAGCATTTACGAAGTGCCTGCTGAATAACTGAGTGTTGGGCTTGTTCCAGCATCATCTCTTGCCTGTTCCCTCTCCTTCCCCCTCAACAGAGGCTCCTTCACACCACAGCTCCCTTTCAATCAATCCATTCTCGATAGATGAAATGCACTTTTCTCTCTTCTGGAAAAAAAAAAAAAAAAAGCACAATTCAGCTCATCCCCTGACATTTCCAAAACTCCCTTCCTCTGTGAGCCCCTTTTTATCCATCTGGCTTCCCTGCCTCAGTGTTGCTTAGGGAGGGTGGACTACAGCCCGCGGACCTGCACACTCCGCCGCCTCCGCTGGTGCCTCACACCACCCTCGCCCTGCCCGCCCCTCGGTCAACACAAAGCGGGCGCTCCCCGCGGCCGGCCTCCGCGCGTCCTCCACGGGTCACTTAGGCCGCGGCGTGCGTCCTTCAGCCCCTGAGCCCCGGCACCGTCCCTGCCCGCCCCAGCGCTGCTTTGGCACCTCCGCACCAGGCGCCCTCGCTCGGGACTCACTCAGCTCGACTGCGGGAAGGGAAGGAGCAAAAACGCTAAATCCCGTGCCGCAGAAACCCAAACCCAGTGGATCTGAAATGCCTAATCTGAACTTCCGCCCCGCCCTTCAGCTCACCAATCAATCAAATTACAGGTTTCGTGAGTCCGCTCTAGGCGGCTCAGAGTACTCTGTGCTCCCGCAGTTCTGTTCTTTCCTGGTGCGTCGGTACAAGCCCTCCGGCGGAATCGCCGGGTAGGACGGCGCAGGCGCAGAGGTGTCGCCGGCTGCGTGCAGCGGCAAAGGAAGGAAGGGACCCAACAACGAGCATCCCTGCGGACGCTCCTCGGCCGGAAGCTGTTCCCTGGACTCTGGGCCCGGCCTTTCCTGACCTAGGACGTCTCACCGCGCACTGTCCCCCTCTCTCGGGCGCCTTTCCCCTCACCTCCAAGTAGTAACGAAGCTCAGAATACAGCTCGCGCCCACTGTGCACCTAGCGCTTCTCACTTGTAGTCTTTTGATCTTACCTCCCTCTCGAGAAGGCTGCTGCCATGGCTCAAATGAGGAAGCCGAGGTACAGGACGATTTCAGACCTGTTCCGGTGGAGATGGAATTCGAGAACCAACCGCTTGCCGAGATGCGCGTGCGGAACGGGCGGCGGGCGGGGGTGAAGCAGAGGGAGGGGAGAGGCCGGGTACCACGCGGGCCGGTGAGGAGCACGGGCCAGGAGGGAGGACTTAGCAAAATCGAAAGGAAAGCAGCCTGTCGTCAGCGGGACAGTGGGAGCATTAAGACATCAGGGAATGAGGCCGGGCGTGGTGGCTCACGCCTGTAATCCAAACACTTTGGGAGGCCCAGGCGGGTAGATCAAGAGACCATGCTGGATAACACAGTGAAACCCCGTCTCTACTAAAAATATAAAAAATTATCTGGGCGTGGTGGTGCTCCTGTAGTCCCAGCTACTCGGGAGCCTGAGGCAGGAGAATCACTTGAACCGGAAGGCAGAGGTTGCACTGAGTCGAGATCACGCCATTGCACTCCAGCCTGAGCGACAGAGCGAAACGTGAGACTCCGTTAGAAAAAAAAGAGAGAGAGAGAGAATAAGGAGTTGTAGGGAGAGCCATAGGGTATCTTATTTTTTAGAGACACGGTTTTGCTCTGACGCCCAGGCTGCAACCTCGACATCCCGGGCTCAAGCGATCCTCCTGCCTCAGCCTCCCGAAGTACCTGGGACTACAGGCAACGCGCCACCACATTGTACCTTTTTTACTTTAATTTTTTTGGGGGCGGGGGTGAGGGCAGGACAGGGTCTTGCTCCGTCTCCCAAGCTGGAGTGCAATAGTGCAATTACAATCCAACTCCCGGGCTCAAGCAATCCTCCCACCTCAGCTACCAGAATAGCTGGGACCACAGGTGCCCGCCGCCATGCCTGGTTTTTTTTTTTTTGTTGTTATTGTTTTTTTTTTGGTAGAGATGGTGTTTTGCCACGTTGCCCAGGCTGGTCTTGAACTCTTGAGCTCAAGTGATCCACATGCCTCAGCCTCCGAAGTGCTGGGATTACAGTTGTCAGCCTCCACACCTGGCCCTAAATATTTTTTTTTAATCGAATTTTTCATGGTGCCAAAGGGAAGACACACTCCTCTCCCTTTATTTAGATCATTTCTTCTAGAAAACTTTGTAATAGGAAAATCTTTCTTTGCTCTCTTGAGATGTATGTAAATTTTTTTAAAAAGCTAAATAAGCCTCTTGGCAGTTTTACAAACCAGAAATGTCCTTTTTAAGGACCTTGGAGCAATTTCTTTTGAAATATAAAGGTCAAGGAAGATAGCTCCCCTCCCTCCCTGTCTCTGTGGAAGTTTGGCAGGTGGCTGTGTCCAAGTTGTAATTACCTGCTTGTCATAGAGATATGAGGTTTATTTTAACTTTGGATAAAGGCAGTTAGCTAACACATATGGTTGCCCAGACTGGAGTGCAGTGGTGCAATCTCGGCTCACTGCAACCTCTGCCTCCTGGGTTTAAGCAGTTCTCTGCCTCAGCTTCCCCGGTAGCTGGGATTACAGGCACCCACCACCATGCCTGGCTAATTTTTGTATCTTTAGTAGAGATGGGGTTTCACCATCTTGACCAGGCTGGTCTTGAACTCCTGACCTCGTAATCTACCCACCTCGGCCTCCCAAAGTGCTGGGATTACAGGCATGAACCACCACACCCATCACCTGCCTTCTCTTTCAGAAACATTGTGGGCATTAGTGGCAACTCATGCAGAAGACTCAGGGATCTTCCAGGTATACTCCTGTTCAGTGGGCCTGTTCCACTCTGGCCCATTGACACAAACCAACCTTTTCTTTTAAGGACAGTGGGGTCTGTTCTGAGAGCAGCCTTTACAACACCTATCACGAACTCTGTTGGCTGCTATTTCTTTTCTTCCTGCTTTCCTACTCCCTTGATCTCAAACTCACTAGGGGTATGTAGTGAGCACTAACCTCTGCTGTTTGCAGCTTTGAGAAATGCTGCTATGGGATGTGGGAAGCCATTAAAGGATTTAAGCAGGGAGAGGCAAGGTCAGATTAATGTTTCAGAAAAATATTTACTGTTTTCCAGCTAAAAATAGTATAGTACAATTTACTTTCCAGTCACAGCACACAACAGTTATATCCTGGAACTGAACTGCTCTAAGGTCTAGTCTGTCCAGTAGTTTAAATGACCTTTAGCAAATTGTCTTTGCTACATTTGTACACTGCATTCATCAGTCTGCTCTTCCATGGTGAAGGGGGTAGAACTGTTACTGAGGGCTTTCCACATCCAGTATGTTCATAAGATTTCTACCCTGTGTGAACCTCCAGATGTCAAATAAAGGCTGGATGCTGACCAAACACCTTTCCACATTCTTTACATGTGTGTAGGGTTGCTCACCAGTAGTAGTTCCCTGAGGCTTCTTAATGGTTGATCCCAAAGAGAATGCTCTTTCACAGTCATTACATTCATAGGGTTTCTTCTCATTCTTAGCAAAGCCACCGTTATATGAACCACAAAAGGTATGGGGAAGAGCCTTTCCTTTGCAGAATTGAGCAGGAGAACACATTTGAACAGGTAAAGCAAGCCTTAACTGAGGCCCCAGCTCTAGGACTACCAGACATGGCTAAGCCTTTCTATTTGTATATTCACAAGTGGAAAGGAATAGCCATCAGAGTCTTAACCAGGGTCCTAGGGTCATGGCACTGCCCGGTGGCCTTTCTATCCAAACAATTAGATGTGGTGGCACAAGGACGGCCTCCCTGCCTTAAGGGACTAGCTGCCACAGCTATGTTAGTACGAGAAGCAGACAGATTAACTTTAGGGCAGCATCTGACTGTGTGGGTGAGCATTCGGTCCTAATGGATCAAAGGGGACACCACTGTCTGTCAGACCCAAGAATGACTCAGTACCAAGGGTTCTTATGTGAGAACTCACATAACTTTAGAAACTGTAAAGACCCTCAACCCAGCTACCTTGCTCCCCATAGAGCTAGGTGCCCCATTCCATGACCGCATAGAAACAGTAGATGAAGTATTCTCAAGTCAGATCTTACAGATCGCCCTCTCCAGGAACCAGATGGGAGCAGTTTTGTAGCAGGAGGGACCTGCTCACCCACACAGACTCTGATGGCTGGGTACTCAGTGGTAACCCTAGACTCAGTAGTAGAAGCTTAATGTTTGCCATAACAACTATGAGACTATGTGTCTGTGTGCATGTTGTTTATATTGTATACTTGGCTGGGCACAGTGGCTCACACCTATAATCCCAGCACTTTGGGAGGCCAAGGCGGGTGGATCACCTGAGTCAGTTCAAGATAAGCCTGGCCAACATGGTGAAACCCTGTCTCTACTAAAAACACAAGAAGTAGCTGGGCATGGTGGCAGGCACCTGTAATCCCAGCTACTTGGAAGGCTGAGGCAGGAAAATCGCTTGAACCTGGGAGGCAGAGGTTGCAGTGAGCCAAAATCATGCCATTGCATGGGCAACAAGAGTGAAACTGTCTCAAAAAAAAAACTGTATACTTATGAAAGATACATAAATTACCTATGTTAAGAGTAAGGACAAGCTGGGGTCTGTGACCTCAAGCTGGAGCCCAGGATGAGCTGAAACCCCTGTGCTGCCCTATAGGAGAAGCTGGAGCCTTTAGTCTTGGAGCTGAAGGAGCCAGAGTAAGATACGGCAGCTGCTGCCTTATGTAGCCCAGGTGAACCAGCAGACACACTGGCACCTGCCCAGACCTTCTGTAGCCGTTACTATCTCTGGACACACTAGGTCATTCTTACATTTATTCTGCATATTGCCTGCTGTCCCTATTCACATGTATGGTCCAGGAAGGCATGGGTTAGGCATGCTGCTTGTTCACTGATGTAGCCCCAGCATTTAGTGCTTAGCACAAGCACTCAATAAACACTGTGCTGTTCAAACACAAAGACAGTGACAGACACAGAAGGGAAGTGCTAGAAAGGATGTCAGCTGTTAAATCTAAGTGAAGGGCATGCAGGTATACATTGCATTATTCTTTCAACCTTTATGAATGTATGAACATTTGCTAAATAAAAAAGTTGTGGAGGAGGGGAAAAAAAAAAACAAAAACCAGGATGCACTGAGGTCTGAGGTGAAGGTCCTAGGAGCAACAGTTCTCTGTTGAGGTCAAGGTTCCTGGGACAGAGCTTGATCCCTGTCAACTGGTAAAACAATCCAGGACAATCCAATAATAGAGCTGAATTTTAATTACCTCGGTCCTGAACTTCACAGCCCCTTAGCAATGGGAAGCCTGTGACACCAAGTTGTGTGTAACCACAGGGCTGGCCTAAACTGATCCTATTCTGTTGGTAACAGGAGGTATAGCAGGGCCAAAACTGAAAGTCATGTGACCTGGGCATACACAGAGGAGGAAAATCATAACTCCGAACCAACGTTTCCTCCCTGAAGAGTCAAGAAGACAGGAACATGACGGGAGCTTGAGTGGCAGAACGCTTTCAGAAAGGAAGGGTCCATCATCCTGGAAGATCTGGTGCTGAAACCTGCCATTCCACACTTTACCATAAATGGCCAAGTTTAAAGCCTCCTATTGAAACCTTCCTGCCAGCACTTCTGCGTGCCAACCTATCCTTCCTAACCCAACAAGTTTGACCTAAGCCCAGACGTGGGAGACACATTTGAGCCGTGCCTCCCGTCTCCTTGGCCATCGACCTCAAAATAATAAAGCCTTCTCTTTTCTCAAAAACTGGTGCCGTATTATCTAGTGCACCAAGCAGGAGCTCAGAAACGTGCGTAATGGATGGAAGCCCCATGAGGTGGGAACCGGTGCCCACAAGCGCTGTGAAGAGGTTCGCTAACGCGCAGCACAGATTTGGGGTTTGCCTGGTGCAGGGCAATTATGGAATTATCACCACATCCCCCCGGGCCTTTGCTTCCAACAGCGTGGGCAGGGCACTTGCCTCTAGCCCACCCCCAGCCCCGCCCTGTGGGGAAGCCTCTTGAGAGTCTGGGCCAGGCTACGCGCCGAATGGACGAGGCGGACCTGGCCTTCGGGAGTCGGGGAAACGCGTATCGGAAGGTGGACTAGGTGGCCGGCCCTCCCCTCTTCTGGCCCGGCTCCAAACCAGATCCACCCTCCCTGCAGCGGCTGTCAGATGCGGCCTCCACGCAGGTGTGGCCCGCGCCCTCGTAAGGCCGCCACCCTCCCCCAGGTGCGCGGTGTAAACAAACCAAAAAGCAAACCCAAGGGCCGAGTGGTCAACGGAGGCGGTCGCTGTTCAGTGACGCCCGCCTGCAGGGACCACGCCGGGCCGAGCACAGCGATGAAGGGCTGCGCCTCGGACCTCGTAGCGCTCAGCCTCATAAGTGGGCAGAATAACTCCACGCAAGTCACCAAACAAGAAGATTTCAGTGTTGCAACTGAAAAAAGAGAAAGGGCCCCTGAGCAGGCGACATCCGCGCTGCAGCGGCGCAGGGACCAGCCAGGAGACTGAGGGCAAGGTCGTTCTCAGCAGCGCGGACCGCAAAGGCGGGGAACGAACTCGAGTTCAGGGAGGGCCGAAGCCAGCGCAAGCTGAGGAGGGTCTGTTGGGCAAACAGGGGTGTCCCCCAGAGGGCGACCGCGGCAGAAACTCCGGAACCCGGACTCCGAGCGGGTAACGCTCGGCGGCGGGCAGCAGCCTTGACGCCCGGAAGTGCGCGAGGAGACCAGGCCGGGCCCATTTCCCTGAGCAACTCGGACCCTCTAGGGATCGCGGAGGCCTGGCTCTCGCTGGCTCTTGAGAGCGCCCTGCAGTCGGTCACCGAGGAAGGCTTCGGACCGGGAGGCGGGCCAAATGACGTAAACATGCGTTGTCCTCCAGGATTGGCGGACCCGGCTGTGGAGGCGGAAACTGAGAGGCAAGAGCCCCCAGGGATTGGCGGCTGCGCAGACGGGGCGGGTCAGCCCTTTGTCTGCGGGTGCTACGGGCACCCGTCACTTCGCGCGTGAGGCTGCGGCGTGGACGGTGAGTGGGGGGTGCGTGTCGGCGCCGGGCCGGCCGGGACCCTTTCCCATCACGGACACCCGAGCCGGCGCGTCCTCCACACGGATCGTGAACTCTTCCCCGCGGGCACGCACTGCCCGCTCCGTTTGCGCTGGTCCCCTCCCCTCACGGACGCGCGGCGGCCTCCTCCCCAGGGCCAAGACCGCGCCCTCTCCCCCGTTCGGGGTTCCCATCCTTCCCCTGGCCCGGCCTTGGACCCCTTCGGGCCCTCCCACGCCACAGCCTCCCTAGGAAGGTTTCGGTCCCTTCCGCGCCCTTCCCCCCTTGGGCTCCCTCAGACCCCCAGCGTTTCTCCCATTTTGGATTTTCTCAGACCGCCCCGCCTCCCTCCCACCTTGGATCTTCTCGGATCCCAGGCGTTCCTCCCACCTCGGGCCCTCCCGAGCCATTTCTACCGGGCGCCGTACCTCGGGCCAGGTTAGCGGGAGTCGTAGGGGCGCAGTCTGGACCCCCCCGGCCCCCCCGGGCCGCTCTTCTTGCCGCGCTCCTCCGGGTCTTGGTGGAGAGGATGGAGCCGACTCGTTCCCTGGGATAGGCCCGGAAAGGGTTGGGGAGTTTCCCCAAAATATAAAAATTGAGGTTTTTCTGTTTTATGCAAAACCTGAGGAGCCCCACGAAGACCCCGGCGACGCACCGGGAGCGCCACTTGATTTAGCAATAAAAAGTCTTCCCGCGTCAAGACGAAAACGAGCTGCTTTCGTCTCAGCTGTTGGTCGAGTGTACTATTTGCCGAATGTCTTATTCTCCCGCTGTATTTTTATTGAGGCTGTCTTTTCTGTTACTTTGTCAGAGCCCTATTCTAATGAATGAGGCCAACTCTTTGGAACACAGCAAATATATTCCTTGTTTACTGGCTTAATTTTTAATTGAAAATAATATGCAATACTTCTTCTAATGCAACCATGTCTGAAAAGTATAAAAGTCACCCTCCCCAACACTGCTAGTCTATGAAGAGGCAGGGACTGTGAAGAGTTTCAGAATTTTTAAATGCCGTTACAGCTCTAGGCATGCGCGCACACCCTTTTTTCTGTCAACATTAAAGGGAAGCTGGTGTCATTTGGACTAACGCCGGGGGCGGCAGGGGGCGCTCCACTCGCGCTCCGCCGAGTCGGTACTCAGATTTTTCGGTTACTAACTCCTCTGGACATCGGTTTCTCTGTCAGGCGGACTCTGTGAAGTGGGTAAGGGTGGGAGATTGCCATCGACATTCCCGCCCATACAGGGCTGTGGTGCTGTGTACTTGACAGGTCCCTGCATTCCTGCCAAGTCGACGTTTTTCGTTTATTGGTGAGGTTAAAATCCCATCGTTTGTGTTTTAAACATCTGTATTTCTTTGTGATTTTCCAGGTCATATTCTTTTCCATGTATGTTGAAAACATACTTCTCAATTTGTCTTTTGACTCTGATTATGGTGTTTGGTTCTGGTTTGGGCTTTCGGAAATAGAAAATTTTAAGTTTTTATGAGTCAAATATTTTTCCTTAAGGCATTTTGGGCTTTGTGCTGTGTTTTAAAGGGCTTTCCCCACTCTGAGATTATTTTTTAAATAAACTCCTGTTTTTCTGTGGTACTTGTAAAATGTTGGATACATCTGGAATTTATTTTCTTGTGGGGTGAGTTTGGAATCCAGCTTCGTTTGTTTCCCTAAATCATAGGCATTTCTAACACCATTGATCTTTCCATTGATTTGAAAAACCACCTTTGTCATATACTAAATTGTTGCATGCCTTTAGGTCCATTTCTGGAGTTTGGTAGCTTTGATGCACATACAATTTTTTTTTTTTTTTTTTTTTTTTTTTTTTGAGACGGAGTTTCACTCTTGTTACCCAGACTGGAGTGCAATGGCACCATCTCAGCACACCGCAACCTCCACCTCCTGGGTTCAAGCAATTCTCCTGCCTCAGCCTCCCGAGTAGCTGGGACTACAGGCACCCACCACCATGCCCAGCTAATTTTTTGTATTTTTAGTAGAGACAGGGTTTCACTTTGTTGACCAGGACGGTCTCGATCTCTTGACCTCATGATCCACCTGCCTCGGTCTCCCAAAGTGTTGGGATTATAGGCGTGAGCCACCGCATCTGGCCTGCACGTACGATTTTGATTCATAAGCTGCAGATCTATGCATCTCTGTCCGTAATCTTTCTGCTTTTGGTATTTTGCTTAGAACAGCCCTTCCCACATAAAATAATAAGAATATACCTGTATTTTTATTAAAGGTCTTTTTAAATTTAATATAATTGTACATATTTATGGGGTACATGTGATATTTTGATACAATGTATAATCAAATCAGGGTAATTAGGATATCTGTCACCTCAAACATTTATCATTTTTTGTGTTGGAAACATTTCACATCTCTTCTGGTTGTTTTGAAATATACAATAAATTATTAACTGCAGTCACTTTACTGTGCTATCAAACACAGGAACTTATTCATTGTATCTGACTGTATGTTGTAATCATTAACCTACCTCTATTCATCTCACACCTCCCCCTCAACCCCACCTTTCCCATCCTCTGGTAACCATCATTCTACTTTCTACCTCCGTGAGACCAACTTTTTTAGTTCCCACATATGAGTGGAAACATGCAGTATTTGTCTTTCAGTACCTTGCTTATGTCAGTTAACATAATGACCTCCAGTTCCCTCCCTGTTGCTGCAAATGACTTTTTTTTTTTTTTTTTTTTGAGATGGAGGCTAGAAGTGGCGTGATCTCAGCTCACTGCAACCTCCACCTCCCAGATTCAAGCAGTTCTCCTGCCTCCTGAGTAGCTGGGATTACAAGTGTGCAGCACCGTGTCCAGCTAATTTATGTGTTTTTCGTAGAGATGGGGTTTCACCATGTCAGTCAGGCTGGTCTCGAACTCCTGACCTTGTGATCCACCCACTTTGGCCTCCCAAAGTGCTGGGAGTACAGATGTGAGCCACCACACCTGACCAACTTTCTTATTTTTATAGCTGAATCATATTACATTGTGTACATATACATTTTCATTATCCATTTATTTGATGTACATTTAGATTGATTCCATATCTTAGCTATTGTGAATATTGCCGCAGTCAACATGTATGTTCAGGTATCTCTTTGATATACTGACTTCCTTTCTTTTGGGTATATACCCAGCAGTGGAATTGCTGGATCATATGGTGGATCTATTTTTAGTTTTTTTTCATATGCCTGTTGGTCATATATGTTGTATGTCTTTTTTTGATAAATTATTCAGATCATTTACCTGTTTTTAAATCAGATTAGTTGTTTATTTCTATTAAATTGTTTCGCTCCCTTCTGTATTCTGGTTATTAATCCCTTGTTGGATGGATAGTTTGTAAATAGTTTCTCCCATTCTGTAAATTGTCTCTTCATTCTGCTAATTGTTTCCTTTCCTGTGCAGAAACCTTTTAGCTTGATGTAATCCCATTTGTCTAGTTTGCTTTTGTTGCCTGTGCTTTTGAGATCTAACCCAGAAAATGTTTTCCCAGACCAGCATCCGCAAGTGTTTCCCTGATGTTTTACCGTTTTCTTTATAGGGATCCTGTGCATTTCTAAGGTTTAATCTTGTTTCTTGTTGCTATTTGTTGAATAGATTTTTTTTCCCTTCATATTTTCTGACTAGGTGTTGCTGGTATATAAGAAAGCTATCAATTTTGGTTTTGGTTTTGTTGTTTTTTTGTTTTGTTTTGTTTTTCTTTCTTTTTTTTTTTTTTTTTTTTTTTTTGAGATGGAGTTTCGCTGTTGTTACCCAGACTGGAGTGCAATGGCATGATCTCAGCTCACCGCAACCTCCGCCTTCTGGGTTCAAGCAATTCTCCTGCCTCAGCCTCCCGAGTAGCTGGAACTACGGGCATGCACCACCATGCCCAGCTAATTTTTGTATTTTTAGTAGAGACGGGGTTTCACCTTGTTGACCAGGATGGTCTCGATCTCTTGACCTCGTGATCCACCCGCCTCGGCCTCCCAAAGTGCTGGGATTATAGGCGTGAGCCACCGCGCCCGGCCTTGTTTTTCATTTTTTGAGATGGAGTCTCTCTGTTCCCCTGGCTGGAGTGCAATGGCATGATCTTGGCTCACTGCAAACTCCACCTCCTGGGTTCAAGCAATTCTCATGCCTCAGCCTCCAGGGGAGCTGGGATTTACAGGCACATGCCACCACACCTGGCTAATTTTTATATTTTTAGTAGAGATGGGGTTTTACCATGTCGCCCAGGCTGGTCTTGAAGTCCTGACCTCAGGTGATGCACCCACGTTGGTCTCCCAAAGTGCTGGGATTACAGGCGTAAGCCACCACACTCAGCCAGAAAGCTATCAATTTGGATACATATTTCTGATCATTATTTCTGGAAAGGTTGCAAGTTAGGGTTAGTTTAGGTTGATTAGGTTAGATTAGGTCAACTTTTTTGCGTTGTGCTCACAGGTGGCTCAGAAGCCTCCTGTCTTGAACGTGCTTTCACCTTAGTAGGTAAGGGGCTTCTTGGTGATGAAGAGGGAGCAGTGCTTGTTAGCAGAAAGTTCAGGGAGTGAGGATGATGAGGTGCAAAAGAAGGCAGTGGTTCTGGAGGAGATCCTGGCAGCTCACCCCAGACCAGGAGACTCCAAATGTTCCTGAACCAATGTGTCACCACGTGCAAGGTCCTCTGGAATGACAGGCATATTGCTTTGTCACATTGAGACAGAAATTCCAAAAACAGTGATAGGAGTGTCTCACTGCCATGTGGCTTTTGATCACCTAAAGAAAACTGGAAAGCCAGTTGCTAACAACATTGATCTATGGTTTTTGTTTTGGATTATTCCCTAGGAATATTTTCAAATTTGAAATTCCTGAGTTTGAAAAATGAACTCTTCATGGTGCCACCTTTGTGACCAGTGGGTGGGTGGGATCATTGTTCATCCAGTGCCCTGAGTGGGTATTCTTTATATTGCCCAATGTTAGCTGTTGGCATGGCCTCAAGAGGGAGGTCCTCAAACTCCACTTCCAGTATTCTGGTGCGGTGATTTCTAGCCTGTCCCAGCCCCTGGCCCTGGAGCCTGGCATCTATAGAGGACTTGTCATGAGCCTGTCTTTTAATTTTTTAAAATCCTCCTTCCCTGCCTGAACTGTGCTTTTTGTTTTTTGTTTTTTGAACTGTGTTCTTATGGAGCAAAGATTGGAGTTGAGCCTCAGAATCCCTGGGATGAAGTAGGGATGGAGTGTGTTGTTAAAAGCTGGTTTCTGGCACCCCAGATAGTTCTGTGTATGCAAGGTTTAGGTTGAGGCCCATGGTGTTTGCTTGTCTTGGTCTCCTGTTGCAGGCTTGTTCCAGGAAACCGAAATCTTTATCTGCCATAGCATAAGTAAGGAAAAAATTTAAACTAGTTTATATCACTTTTAAAATGTATTTTGTTCATATATATGTTTTTAAATTTTTGTTTATTTGTTTATGTATTTTGTGAGGCAGGGTTTCATTCTGTTGCCCAGACTGGAGTGTAGTAGTGCAGTCACAGCTTACTGGAGCCCTGACCTCCTGGGCTCAAGCAATCCTCCCACCTCAGCCTCCAGAGTAGCTGGGACTATAGACCAGCTAATTTTTTTGTTGGTTTGTTTTTGTAGAGACAGGGTCTTGCTATATTGTCCAGGGTGGTCTTGAACTCCTGAGCTTAAGCGATTCTCCCACCTTGGCACTCTAAAGTACTGGGATTATAGGTGTGAGTCACCATGCCTGGCCCATTTTCTTCATTTTTTACCAGAATACAATCATACTTTGTGATGTGATTTTTTTTTTATTAGCAAGATGTGAAGGTCATCTTTCAGTTGAGACCTGATATAGCATTTTGTGTTTATGCTTTTCCAAGACTCTCCCTAGGTAGCACTCTTTCCCTTTCTTTTTTTTTTTTTTTTTTTTTCTTTTTTTGAGACAGAGTCTCACTCTTTCGCCAGGCACAAGGCTGGAGTGCAGTGGCCCCATCTTGGCTCACTGCAACCTCTGCCTCCCAGGCAATTCTCCTGTCTCAGCCTCCCAGGTAGCTGGGACTACAGTCACGTGCCACCACACCCAGCTAATTTTTGTATTTTAGTAGAGGCAGGGTTTCACTATGTTGGCCAGGATGGTCTCAATCTCTTGACCTCGTGATCCACCCATCTCGGCCTCCCAAAGTGCTGGGATTACAGGTGTGAGTCACCACGCCCTGCCACAATCTTTCCTTTCACTTCTCCCTGCCACACACTTGTTAACAGACTGGTATTGATTGTCCTTTGGAATTTTTCCTCTGTGTGTTAATTTAATCAAATAGATAATACCTTATCCAGCAGCATCCACCTCTGAGCCAGGGCTGTTCTATGAGCTCTCCTCTCACCAACCACATGATCTCTAGGCCTTCAGAGGAGTGTGTCGTCTCCTGGATTTACAGGTATGGCCTCAGTGCAGCTGGCCGAAGTGAGGCCGGTGAACCAGTCCCAGGTGCCTGTGACACACATACCCTTTGTGGGCTTGGGGTCATAGTTTACAAAATGAAATTGTCCCCTGCATGCTGACCCCATGCTGCATTTTCACTCATCCATCTGGCGACCTGACACAGCACACGTTTCTTTTTAGCAGATGTGTCACTTGTATGTAGAAGGACCAATATGGCATTTGCCTCAGCAACATTTTTCAATCTGCACCCTCACCTACATCCATTCTTATAAGGCACTCACTTTCCAAGGGCCAATCTTATTTGCCTAAATACTGTTAGGTAACTTTCAGTATAAAATTGAGAAAGAGTATGAGAAACTCTACTTTCCCATGCCTGCCAGTGGCAAGTGTTGACTCCTTACTTGCTAATACAAATGGCACAGATGGAGGTGCTGGGCTGACAGACTGTGTTGGGAGCTGCTGCTCATTGCTCTTTATTAATTTATTCAACAGGCCAGGTGTGGTGGCTCAGGCCTGTAATCTTGACACTTTTGGAGGCCAAGGAGGGAGAATCCCTTGAGCCCAGGAGTTCAAGACCAGTTTGGGCAACATAGCAAGACCTCATCTCTACCAAAAAAAAAAAAATTAAATTATCCAGGCGTGGTGATGCATACCTGTAGTCCTAGCTACTTGGGAGGCTGAGTGGGAGGATCGCCTGAGCGCAGGAGTTGGAGGCTCCAGTGATCTGTGATTAAGCCACTGTACTCCAGCCTGGACTACAAATTGAGACCCTGTCTCTAAGAAATCAATTAATTAAAAGTTTTAAAAAGTACATTGCCTGGCAATTTTTAATCATTAGACTAGAAGTAATTGAAAAAAAAACAGTCAACCACTGGGTGGAGCCAGGGCTGCTTGTGATGGGTGGGGCAGAGGTCTTTGTGAGATGGATGGGGAGCACAGGTCACGGGATAAAGGGCTGCAGCGCTCTGAGGAAAATCACAAAGATTGGGGCAGGCTCATAGGAGCCATTGGGGTCCTGGGAGGACCTTGGAGCAGAGGACAGTAACTATTCTCAGGAAGGTAGATGGAGGGGCTGGGTTGACAGACTGTGTTGGGAGCTACTGAACATCTGGGAGTGGTGGTCATGGGGCAGGGAGGGCAAGATGGGCAACATGGTCAGGTTCTTGATGTGCTTAGAAGATGAATTAGAAATGAGGTATGACAGTGAAGAAGGAATGAGACGTACAGGTTCACAGACCAAGCTGAGGGCAGAAATGGTGGTAGAGGGGGTGCTCGGTTTGGGATGTTAAATGTCTGAGATGCTATGTGACACCCATATTGAAATGATGAGTCAGAGGGAAGGGGGATCACCAGCTCAAGTGTACCAAAAGAGCTACTGGGCTCAACTCAATTTTCAGACTCCCAGGACAACCATGCCTAGGAGCAGGTTCATGGAAAAGCTGACTAGCCTCATCCAGCAGGCATCCAGGGAGTACTCAGGTGCATAAACACAAGATGCAGGTAGGAGAAGGAGTTAGCCTGGTCTAAGGCCTTATGGTCACACAAGCCAACACCTCCTGTGTCAGAACTGGCTGCAAGATCTGCTTGGGAGGCCCTGAATCTAGTTCCTGTGGTTGTTCATCATTGACTCTCATCCCAGCCGTGGTTGGGCCATAGAGAGAATAACCATCCACCTCTGCCAGGTTTCCAGTGGACCAGAGTTGTGCATTTACCAAAGGTCAAATTCACAGGCAGGGCTAGGTGCAGTGACTCACACCTGCAATTCCAGCACTTTGGGAGGCCAAGGGGGGCAGATCACTTGAGCTCAGGAGTTCAAGACAGCCTGGGAAACGTGGTGAAACCCCATCTCTACCAAAAATACAAAAATTAACCGGGCATGGAGGCAGGTACCTGTAGTCCCAGCTACTCAGGAGGCTGAGGCAAGAGAATCGCTTAAACCTGGGAGGCAGAGGTTGCAGTGAGCCAAGATCACGTCGTTGCACTCCAGCCTGGGCAACAAGAGCAAAACTCTCTCTAAAAAAAAAAAAAAAAAAGAATTGCATTGCACTTACACAGAAATGTGCATGCACACACACATTTGGAGGGAATGGGCAGTTTTGGAGAATAGCAGCACAAGAGAGGGTTGCGAGCCTCTCTCCACCCATGTTTTGCTGTCCTGTTCTTCAGAGGCAGGCAGTTGATAGTTTATTGTGTATCTTCCTGAAAGTTGTTTATGCAAACATATACATATATCTGATGTGGGTTTTTATTTTGCATTGTTTTGTTTTTTGAGACAGTCTCACTCTGTTGCCCAGGCTGGAGTGTAGTGGCATGATCTTGGCGCACTGTAACCTCCGCCTCCTGAGTACAAGTGATTCTCCTGCCTTAGCCTCCTGAGTAGCTGGGATTACAGGCACCTGCCACCACACCCTGCTGATTTTGCATTTTCAGTAGAGACAGGGCTTCTCCATGTTGGCCAGGCTTGTCTCCAACTCCTGACCTCAGGTGATCCACCCGCCTCGGCCTCCCAAAGTGCTGGGATTACAGGCATGAGCCACCACACCCGGCCTATATCTGATGTTTTATAGACAATGGGATTGTGATGTCCCTTGACTCCTGCCCCCAGGCTCTTTCCTCTTGGCAGCCCTGACACCTATCGTGTCACTCTCGAAGTATCCTGTTTGTTGTGGTGCCCAACTGAGCCAAGCATGTGAGGGTGTTGGTTGCTTTCTTGTACCATGTTTTGCTGGAGTGTCTCTGCCTTCTGTCACCTGCTTGGTTTCTGGTCCCTGTCACAGACTCTTTGATGCTCCAAAGACTGTGAACCATGTCCCGTACAGGGACAAATGTGTCAGGAAAGCTCTTGCCCCTGCTCCCCTTTTTTCCCCAGCCATTTGGGTGTGTGTCAGACACTTTTGCTTACCTTGTCCTGTACATTCCAGCACTGGCCCGACTACTCCAAGCATTCCCTTCTCACTTAATGACAAGTCTTCCTTCAAGTGCTCAGACCAGATCCCTGGGCCACTGTTGACTCAGTTTGTCCAGAACTGACCACTTCTCATGCCTCCCCTTTGAATACCCTTGTTGAACCACAAGGTTGAGAGCCTCCACCACATCAGAGCACCAGGGCTGCCTAAGGGTGCGGTTGGGGGGAGTCTTATTGTCACCCTGGTGGCCAAGCCTTTCTTAATTGGGAGGGTGTTTGGGGAAGCAGCTTGCCCTGATGCCTATATCCCTCACGTGACCTGGGAACAGTCTGGTACTTGTGTGAGTGCCTCAGGTATAGAACACTCAGGGCCCTGGTGAGCTGGTATCCTTGTGCGTGGGGAGGACCATGAGCCATGACCAAGGTGCAGCAAGTGCCTTGCACCTGGTGTTCAGAGAGCCCAGTACTGTCTGGGCAGGACCAGGAACTATGTGTTCAGGGCCTGGACAGGCTTGGGGGAGGCAAGGCAGAGCAAGGCTGCAACAGTAGCAGCTCCTTGCACCTTACCTCAGTGTGCCCCCCATTGACTCTAAATGAGGCCCAGGGGTCCCCTGAGGGTCCCCCAGGAAGTTACAGTCTCAAGGTCATACCCCTCTCTTGTCCCTTCCTCAGCCCCACAGGCTCCTTCCATTTCTGTGATTCTCAGAGGCCCCAGGAGACCAGGTGATGGCAGCAGCCAGGCTCCTGCCAGTGCCTGCAGGACCCCAGGTAAGCTGTCCCCAATACCTGTGCAGTGCCCCCAGCCAGAGCCCTGTGGCTCCTTCCATGCCGCATAGCTCCTGAGAGCAGCCAGAGCATCACTGCATTCCCTGAACTCTATGGCACCTTCCCATTACCTACCTCAGCTCACAGAGCCCCCCATTGCCAACTGCTCATGTCACATGCACCCACTCCCTGTCACAGAGGTCAGGATTTGATCTTACCTGCAGCAGCCCCTGTCATTTCAGGCCAAGTTAACCTTCGAGGATGTGGCTGTGCTCCTCTCCCAGGATGAATGGGACCGGCTGGGCCCTGCTCAGAGGGGCCTGTACAGAAATGTGATGATGGAAACCTATGGGAATGTAGTCTCATTGGGTAAGGCCCCTTAGCAGGCCTTGTCTGTGTATCTATCTGTGTGTTGGACTAGGGTGGGGGCTTCCCAGGGTAGGGAGCCTGGGGCAGGCTGGTCCTGGAGGTTTGCTCTCATCACCTCTGTGGGTGCTCAGCTCCAGCAGAACGTCAGTCCTGTCCATTTTCATGTCCCCACAAGTGGCTTGGGCGGGGGGCGTTGGGGGGGCTCTGTAAATGTTGTATAAACAAAGACTTCCCTCTCCATGAGCAGGACTTCCAATATCAAAGCCTGACTTAATCTCCCAGCTGGAGCGAGGGGAAGATCCCTGGGTCCTGGACGGGAAGGGGGCTAAGGAGAGCCAGGGCCTGTGGAGCGGCCACTCAGGTGAGTAAGGAGAACTGTCCCCTCCTTCACTGAGGTCTAAACAGATCCTCAGCACAGCTGTGGACCTAGTTCAGACTGAGCCACTGCCTGCTCAGTGGCTTCCACCTGGGGTAAAACCTGTCCAGCCTTATCTGGCAAAGGAGTCTGTGGGCTGGGGGTTGCTGAGTCAGGCAGTATAGTCCATGGCCAGAAGTGAGCATAGCAGTGAAGTTAAACAAGCTGTTGTGCAGAGCCATATAGGGGAAATTAAGGCATGGCTGCAGTGATGCTGTCCCTGACCAGAGGGACTGGTTAACCAGATTTGGTCCTAATGGGACATTCAGGTTTTGAGAGTTACCTGATGATTTAGCAAAGAACAAAGCACCCTAAATGTAGAAAGGAAGTGTCTCAGCCTGCCACTCAAGGTGAATGTTGAAAGCACAGCACACTGTTTCATCTCAAGAACAAGACAAAGGAGCCCGCATCCCCACATCCATATAACATTGTACTGGGCATCCCATGTATAAAATAACGCGAAACCAAAGCTATAAGAATTGGAAAGAAAAAGCATTGTTTTCAGTTTATGTGATTGTCAACTTGGAAAATGATTAAAATTTACAAGGGAAATTACTAGTTCGGCTGGATATAATTTTTGTTTTGTTTTGTTTTATTTGGAGATGGTCTTGCTCTGTCACCCAGGCTGGAGTGCAGTGGCACCAGTTCTTGGCTCAGTGCAATCTCTGCTTCCTGGGTTCAAGCATTTCTTATGCCTCAGCTTCTCGAGTAGCTGGGATTACAGGACTGTGCCACCAAAGAACCTCCTACTTCAGTAAGGTGACAGTAAGTCTTAGGAAAATCCCAGTCAGCCTATCCTACCATAATGTGCCCCACTTGGGGTGAGTAGGGACAGTTGGGCAAAACCTCCATTGGCTGATCAACTTCAGCATTTCAGGTGTGGTGGGTTTCTCCTTGAAAGCTGCTCCTTATTTCTAGAGTTTAAGTGAATAGGGTACCAGGTGTTACAGTCTACCTCTTACTGGCCTGAAAAATCTGATATCCTCAGAGGAACAAGGTACATGCCAGCCTTAGAGGAATGTAATTTTCCAGTGACTATAAACAAGAAGACATATCATCATGTCTTGGAAATCATGCATAGAACTTCTGCATGCTAACTGCAGTAGGAGGCAGGGCATTTGCCGCCACTGCCAACCAATCCTGGGCTCCCTGGTATCTAGCTGTGTACTCGCCTGATGTGGAGAGCTTAAATTCCCTTTCAGTGCCCTTTGAATTTGATACCACAAAGACTCTGAAATTCTCTGGGAGCATGGTTGGAGATGAGAAGTTTATCTGCAGAAGCACCTGGTCACCTCACCGCTGGCACAGGTCACAGAGGACAATGGGACTGAGTGAGTTTTAGATTACTGATGTGCATAGAAGCAGAAGCCATCTGCCACAATCTGGGTCACTGCCACTGGCATCAGAGCCAGTGAGGAGTAGAATATGCCTTTGTCTTGTCCTGGCAGTTCCTCAGGATGGATAAGTGTGTGCACCTCCCCAGCCCTGCCCCTGCTATTTTTAACTCAGTAAATTGTGCTTACATGTTATAACAGCAATGAAAGGATTTTCCAGTCTTTTTTTTCTTTTTCTTTTTCTTTTTCTGAGAGACGGAGTCTCACTCTGTCTCCCAGGCTGGAGTGTAATGGCATGATCTTGGCTCACTGCAATGTTCACTTCCCAGGTTCAAGTGATTCTCCTACCTCAACTTCCCAGGCAACTGGGACTACAGGCATGCACCATCACATCCAGCTAATTTTTAAATTTTTTTGTAGAGAGAGGGTTTCACTGTATGTTGGCCAGGCTGGTCTCAAACTCTTGACCTCAAGTGATCCACCCACATTGGCCTCTGAAAGTGCTGCGATTGCTGGCATGAGCCACTGCGCCCAGCCAGGATTTTCCACTCTTGAAGGGAGTATTTTATTGTCACTTCAACTCACTGTTTTTTTTCCAGACAATCTCAAATGGGACCACACTACAGCCTGTATGCAACAAGACAGTTTATCTTGTCCATGGGGTAAGTGTATGCCTGATCTTTTTAATTCAGTACAATCTCTGAAGGAGTTAATGCTAATGTTTTATGAGAAGGTAGAGACTACTCAGGGTGCTATGAAGCTTGTTATACAACTCACACAATTGCTACAAAACACCAGGGAGGGTTTTTTTGTGTTTTTTCATTTTCAAAATTTTTTTTCTTCTCTTGTGAGCCATAGTAGGCCTAGATTTTTCAATTAAAAATTTATTTCAGTGAAATTAATTTTTTAATTAAAATTTATTTCTTTTTATTTGTTTTGTCATGCTTAAAACATACTTCCCTACTCTATACTTAAAACATACTTCCCTACACTATACTTAAAACAACAATTGAAACCATCATTCTAAAAGCAAGTGACACTTGGCTGAAGTCCAGCTTCTGCACAGGATGGATGCAGGGTGCAGGTAAGTGTGGCTGTACCTGGCCTTCACAGCAACCAAGTCTGTCCCACACAGTCACATGATGCTTTCATGCCATGGATGATTGAGCAAGTAATCTCATACAGTTTAGTGTGTGTGTGTGTGTGTGTGTGTGTGTGTATTTTTCTTCTTTTTTAGAGAGAGAATCTCGCTCTGTTGCCCAGGCTAGAATGCATTGTGGAGACGTGGTCTTGCTATGTTGCCCAAGCTGGTCTCAAACTCCTGGCCTCAAGCAACTCTCCTGCCTCAGCCTCCCAATAGGCTGGGATTACAGGCATGAGCCACTGTGCCTGGCCTGTTTTTTTTTATTATTAAAGACATCTTTCCATCTTGTTACTTTGGCATCAGATCAGAAGCCACCCATTCAGGAATTTTTTTTTTCTTTAGACAGGCTCTCACTCTGTTGCCAAGGCCAGAGTACAGTGGCATGATCACAGCCTACTGCAGTCTCAACCCCCTGTGCTCAAGCATTCCTCCCACCCCAGCTTCCCAAGTAGCTATAACCATAGGTGTGCACCACCATGCCCCGCTGATTTTTGTAGAAACAAGGTTTCAACATGTTGCACAAGGTGGTCTCAAACTCCTGGGCTGAAGTGATCCACCTGTCTTGCCCTCTCAAAGTGCTGGGATTACAGACATGAGCCACCATGCCTGGTGAAACTTTAAACGATAGAAATAATACTCTTCAGTGCAAATGAGTAACTGTTTCTTCAGCCTACAGGCTTTTATTCTGTGAAGATGAGGCTTATACATTAAAAAAAAGAAAGAAAGAACTAAAACTTATTTCTATCAGTTTAAAACATACATAGCCAGCCTAGGCAAGATAGTGAGACCAAACACTACAAAATAAAATTTAAAATTAGCCAGACATGGTTGTGCATTCCTGTAGTCCCAGCTATATGGAGGCTGAGATGGGAGGATTGCTTGAGCCTAGGAGGTTGAGGTTGTAGTAAGCATCACTGTATTCCAGCCTAGGTGACGGAGACCTGTCCAAAAAAAACCCCACAGAATAACTTTCTAAAATGAGACATGTTAAAAATTATATTAAACTAGGCCGAGTGCAGTGGCTCACACCTGCACTCCAGCACTTTGGGAGGCCGAGGCAGGTGGATCACCTGAGGTCAGGGATTCGAAACCAATCTGGCCAACATGGTGAAACCCTGTCTCTACTAAAAATACATAAAATTAGCCAGGCATGGCGCATGCCTGTAATCCCAGCTACTTGGGAGGCTGAGGCAGGAGAAATGCTTGAACCTAGGAGGCAGAGGTTGCAGTCATTATTCATCAGTAAAGTGGAAATCAAAACCACTATACCATGTTACACCTTCGAAATGGAAAAACTGGAAAGATCTGACAATATCAAATGTGAGTGAGGATGTAGGTCAGCTAATAGGGATGTAAATTCACATGACCACTTTGGAAAAATTTGTCATCATCCAATGAAATTGAAAACATGGTTACATTCTGAGAGAATGGAGGTAAAAAACTAAATAAAAAATGAAATTGAAAACATGAATTCCTATGTTCACCACTTCCCACTCCTGCATATTTATACAGCAAGGGCATTTGTGTGTAAGCACCAGGAATCATAGGAGAATCTTCACAGAAGCATGTTTCATGATTTTAAAAAACATTTGAAAATAATTCAGGGCTGGGTACAGTGGCTCACGCCTGTAATCCCAGCACTTTGGGAGGCTGAGGCAGGTGGATCACAAGATCAGGAGTTTGAGACCATCCTGGGCAACATGGTGAAACCCTGTCTCTACTAAAGATACAAAAAATTAGCTGGGCATGGTGGCGCATGCCTGTAATCCCAGCTACTCGGGAGGCTGAGGCAGGAGAATCACTTCAACCTGCGAGGCAGAGATTGCAGTGAGCCAAGGTTGCGCCATTGCACTCCAGCCTGAGCAACAAAGCGAGCCTCCATCTCAAAGAAAATTCAAAAAATAAATAAAGTAAATAAAAAATTAATAAAATTCAAATGTTCATAAACAGAATAGACTAGACATAAACTGTGGCATTTTAATGTAATGGAAATACTGCAGTGAAGATGATTGAATAACTGCTACACAGCAACATGATGGAGCTCAAAAACATAATGCTGAGGGTGAAAACAAGTTCCAGAAGACTGTGCTCCATGAAACTATAGAAAGCTCAGAAACATGCATAACTAAATAAAACGATGTTTAAACCTAGGCGCAATGGCTCACACCTGTAATCCCAGCACTCTGAGAGGCCAAGACGGGAGGATCACTTGAGCCCAGGAGCTTGAGGCTGCAGTGAGCTACGATAGTAGCCACTGCACTGCAGCTTGGGTGACAGCACAAGACCATCCAAAAAGAAAACAATCACTATTGTCCTCAGCACCTCTCACCTACCACCCACTCACACACAATCAGCTTGCAGAGCACTTGACTCGGCTCCCAGAAAGGTCTTCACCCCAGTCTTTCCTGCCATCTGTGCTGCTGCTCCTGCAGGCCTCATCTCTGGCCAAAACTTGGCAGCAGATTCCCATCATGTCCCTCTGCGCCTCCAGTCTTATTCTTCCCGCCCCTCCTCCTGCCAGGGCATTCTCCATGTGAAATTATCTTCCACAGGGCCAAGTGCGGTGGTTCACGCCTGTAATCCCAGCACTTTGGGAGACTGAAGTGGGTGAATCATTTGAGGTCAAGAGTTCAAGACCAGCCTGGCCAACATGGCAAAATGCTATCTCTACTAAAAATACAGCCGGGCGTGGTGGCATGCCACTGTAATCCCACTCAGGAGGCTCAGACACAAGAATCGCTTGAACCCGGGAGGTGGAGGTTGCAGTGAGCTGAGACTGTTCCACTGTGCTCCACCCTGGTGACAGAGTAAAAGACTCTGTCTCAAAAAAAAAAAAGGGCAAATACAAGTCTTTTGGCCTCCAGATGGCACCCCCATCACCGACTTGCTCACAAGAGCTCATACCTCTTCCTGCCTGCCCATGTGCCACTGTCTACCCCACAGAACACCCACGTTGTGGTGTAGGCCTGCATGTAAGCTCTGTCCATATGAGGACTCTAGGGAGGGCAGGGCTCAGGCAGCACTGGGCTGTGTCTCAGCTGTTCTGTGCATTCCACACAGGGGTGTGACCTCAAACTGGAGTTTACACCTTTCTCTTAAACCTCACTATTCGTCTTGGCACATTCCTGTTTGGAAACATTATCTTCTGATTTCTAGCTGTTTGACACAGTTAATGGTGGTTCTGTTCCTCTCTAGCTCACACAGCCATGTGCATTGAGAGACTGCACCTTCATCAGCAAGGCCAGTTTCAGGGTTGCACTTGCTTTTCAGTTTTGAGTAGTGTTAACATTTTCATTTTGGATTTGTTCTTTCAGAATATGAAACTAAGCGAGAGAATCAAAATACAGACTTGAGTTTGAAGCCATTAATTTCAGAGGAAACAGTGATTCTGGGGAAAACACCCTTGGGGAGGATTGATCAAGAAAATAATGAAACAAAGCGAAGCTTCTGTCTAAATCCAAATTCTGTTGACCACCCTGAAATTCAGGTCTTAAGCCAAAGCATGCCACTCACTCCACACCAGGCAGTGCCTACTGGAGAGAGGCCCTACATGTGTGTCGAGTGTGGGAAGTGCTTTGGCCGGAGTTCCCACCTCCTTCAGCATCAGCGTATTCACACTGGAGAGAAGCCCTATGTGTGCAGTGTATGTGGGAAGGCCTTCAGCCAGAGCTCAGTCCTTAGTAAACACAGAAGAATTCACACAGGTGAGAAGCCCTATGAGTGTAACGAGTGTGGAAAAGCCTTTAGAGTGAGCTCAGATCTTGCTCAGCATCACAAGATACACACGGGAGAGAAGCCTCATGAATGTCTTGAGTGTCGGAAAGCCTTCACTCAACTCTCACATCTCATTCAGCACCAGCGGATCCACACAGGAGAAAGGCCATATGTGTGTCCATTGTGTGGGAAAGCCTTCAACCATAGCACTGTCCTGCGGAGCCACCAGAGGGTACACACTGGGGAGAAGCCTCACAGGTGCAATGAGTGTGGGAAAACTTTCAGTGTGAAGAGGACACTGCTGCAGCACCAGAGGATCCACACTGGGGAGAAGCCCTACACGTGCAGTGAGTGTGGGAAGGCCTTCAGTGACCGCTCAGTCCTCATTCAGCACCACAACGTGCACACTGGGGAGAAGCCCTATGAGTGCAGCGAGTGTGGGAAGACCTTCAGCCACCGCTCTACGCTGATGAATCACGAGCGGATCCACACTGAGGAAAAACCCTATGCATGCTACGAATGTGGGAAGGCCTTCGTTCAGCACTCACACCTGATCCAGCACCAGAGAGTCCACACTGGGGAGAAACCCTATGTGTGTGGTGAGTGCGGGCATGCCTTCAGTGCACGTCGGTCTCTGATCCAGCATGAGAGAATCCACACTGGTGAAAAGCCTTTCCAGTGCACAGAATGTGGCAAAGCCTTCAGCCTAAAAGCAACTCTGATTGTGCACCTGAGGACCCACACGGGTGAGAAGCCCTATGAGTGCAATAGCTGTGGGAAAGCCTTCAGCCAGTACTCAGTGCTCATCCAGCACCAGCGGATCCACACAGGTGAGAAGCCCTACGAGTGCGGGGAGTGTGGGCGTGCCTTCAACCAGCACGGCCACCTAATCCAGCACCAGAAAGTGCACAAGAAGTTGTGACCTGTGGCTGATACAAGAATCCATCACACAGAAACTGCACATGGAACCACAAGCAGCCTTCAGCCGAAAAGAAGTTTCTGTTAACTCTATAGGAATCCTTTCTTTGGTAATTCAGTGTCACAAAATAACTCTGAAAAGAAGCACTTGGCATGATGTTCCCATGGAAAAATTTCAGACTACCTGTTTCTATTTTCCTCACCATCTTGAGGTTATATTGGAGAGTAATAATGGAATTGTAGTGAATTTGGTAAAAACAGCCACAATTCTTTCTCTGACATTAGTTTATTTGAACTAAGGGAATTTAAGGCATAAGAAATATTGTCCCGATAAAATCTTCCTTACATTCCAAATAAAGTTCTTTTTCTAAGAACATTACATGCCCTTCATAAATATCAATTAACCATACTGATTATTGCACTTAAAATTAGAAAATTTAACATTTTCAGTATTAAAACACTAAAGTGCTATATGGATAAAGTGATACAAAAAGATATTTTCTTCAAATATGTAAAATAGATGGAAATCCCAAGTGTGTGAACACCTGTTTTGTATAAAACAAGGAAAAGTCTAATGATATATGAGTGAGAAATTATGTAAATTTAGAAAACCTTGTGTTGTTTTTTTTTTTTTGGAGACAGAGCTTTGCTCTGTTGCCCAGGCTGGAGTGCAGTGGCATGATCTCAGCTCACTGCAGCCTCCACCTCCCAGGTTCAAGCAATTCTTGTGCCTTAGCCTCCCAGGTAGCTGGGATTACAGGTATGCACCACCACCACGCCTGGCTAGTTTTTGTATTTTAGTAGAGACGGAGTTTCATCATGTTGGCCAGGCTCGTCTCGAACTCCTGGCCTCAAGTGATCTGTCCACCTTGGCCTCCCAAAGTGTTGAATTACAGGTGTGAGACACCATGCCTGGCCTAGAAAACCCTTTATCTGGTGCTTTATTCAAAATCAGAAGGGGTATCCTAACTTTTTAGTAAAAATTCAATTCAAAAATGTGTATGTTCCTCAAAACCTGCACTTATGATCTGCAGACCCTGTGCCCCAGAAACCATGGGATGTCTCAATTCCTATGCAAGCATGGGAAGGGAGCTTCACTCTCAGTGCAGATCTCATAGCTGTTACACCAAGAACCTCTTTATATCTTATGGTATCCCCCCCGCAAAAGAAATGCTGAAAAGACTTCTTTGGTACATATATTTAAAACATGAGTTTCTCAAATTCAGGTAGCTCTGTTTTGCTATCTCTAATATTTCTATTCTTTTATTTGAAGGATTTGTTTCTTTTTTTTACTCCCGGTTCAAGAGTAGTATTCATTGCCATATTTCTGTGATGAAGATGAATCTGGTTTATTCATAATTAAAATGTTATATTAGTTGAGAATTATTTGTTCTAAAGATACAGTTCTTAAAAGTGAATTTGTGTCAGAACCATTTCTGGTAGCAACTAACTACAAAGGAAACAAATGTATGAGATTTAAGCCACTTCAAATTCTCCTCAATGTGTTAAGTGCCTGAGATAGAGAAGGGCTGTCTTCACCCCTGACCCCCACCCCCAACATCTGTTAGCTTAATAGGGAGGAAATAGGGGCACTAGGACATTGATCCTTTTGTTGTTGTTTCAAAGATGGTCTTGCTCTGTCACCAGGCTGGAGTGCAGTGGTGCCATCGTGGCTTACTGGTGCCTCAAACTCCTGGGCTGAAGCATTCCTCCCACAGCTTCCCAAAGGGCTTAAGATTATAGGCATGAGCTGCTGCGCCCATCCAGGCATTGATTCTTAAGTCCACAGCACAACACCATAATGTAGACAAAAGCTTGTAGAGGAACTTGAGAAAGGAGCTGACATTGCTGGTGTTTTACTCCAGAGCAACTGAAACCACTGAAGTGAAATTCCAGAGAAACTAAAATGACTGAGGTGTTACTTCAGAGGAACTGAGATCACTGAAGTAAAACTCAGCTCAAGTAACCAAGGTGTTAACTTTAGAGGCGTTATTGATTCCATGAGGTGTTGCTTCAGATAGGACATGACATAGCTAAGGTGTTACTTCAGAGAAGACAAGAGCTTGTTACTTTGGAGAAGAGCTGAGATCACTGAGGTGTCAAGCAAGAAGATGAGACAATTAGTGTTATTTCAGAGGGTCTGAGTACACTGAGGTATCTCCTCAGAGAGGAGGTGAGATCACTGTGTTACTTCTGAAAGGAACTGACATCACTAATGATTAGAGTAGTTCTGACAACTGAGGTTTACTTCAGAGTAGCTGAAATAACTGAAATGGGATCACTAAGGTATGACTTTAGAGATTAGGTCGTTGTAATTCTTCTAAGAAGTTGAAATCACTAAAGTGAAACTCCAGAAGAATGGAGGTAACAGTGCTATTTCATAAAGGAAGTGAAATGTCTATATTGTACCATCAGAAAGATGAGAATGCTGAGGTGTTACTTAGGAGCTGAGATCACAGGTTCTGCTTCAAAAAAGCTGAAATCAATGAGGTGTCACTTAAGGGAGGAGCTGAGATTACCGAGATGTTATTCAGGACCAAGATAATATCACTCAGGTGTTAGACGCTGAGATCACAGAGATGTTACTTAAGAGAGGCTGAGATCACTGATGTGATTCTTCAGAAAGTAAATGAGATTACTAAGGTGTTACTTTAGAAAGGAGATGAAATAACTGAGTTGTTCGCTGGAGTTGAGATCACACAGGTGTTATATCAGAGGTGGCTGAAACACTAAGATGATTCTTCAACAAAAGGTTAAGATCACTATGGGTGATGCTTTAGAAAGAGGTTACTTTAGGGAAAAGTTATGATCACTGAGATGTTACATCAGATGGAGCTGAGATCACTGATGTTAATAGTCAAAGAGGAACAAGATTACCAAGGTGTTACTTTGGAGCCAAGAGGAGATCACTCAGGTAGCTAGATAAGATCATTGAGGTAAGTCCAGAAACCTGAGATCACCTCGGTGTTAATTTAGAGAGAAAGTGAGACCACTGTGATGCTATCTTAAATCTTCTATAGGCCAGACCCGATGGCTCACACCTGTAATCCCAGCACCTTGGGAGGCTGAGGTGAACAGATCACAAGGTCAAGAGTTTGAAACCAGCCTGGCCAACATGGTGAAACCCCATTTCTACTAAAAATACAAAAACTAGTGGGGGGTGGTGGTGGGTGCCTGTAATCCCAGCTACTCGGGAGGCTGAGGCAGGAGAATCCCTGGAACCCAGGAGGCAGATGTTGCAGGGAGCTGCGATTGTGCCATTTACACTCTAGCCTGGGCAACAAAAGCAAGACCATCTCAAAAAAAAAAAAAAATCTGAAGGGAAGCTGCCACCCTTGCTAGTTGAGTGCGCAGCTGGCATGTGACTCAGTGGCAGCTGCTCAGTGCCCACGACTATTCAGGCCCCAATTTCTAATTGTTAAAGACAGTGATATTCCATTTAAGATGAGAACAATTCAATATACAGGAATATTTGTTTAGAAAGACTGTATCACAGGACAAGTTACACAGTACAAGTTATTCTGGATTCCAATACCCTAGGGTTTTCAGGGAAATCCTTCCAAAAAGTATAGTTTGTTTTCCTGCCTTCTTAAAGTGAGCTTAATATCATTCTGCCTGTTCTTTCTGTGTCAGGCTGCCACTGATCCACTGGTGAGAATGCAGGCTCAGGTGTCCATGGAACCAGGAAGTGGGCTTCAATGCCCTTCTTTCTGAGGATTCCAAGGCTATGTATTCTTGCCACTCACCGCCTCCTCTCCAAGGAGAAGGAGGTGGCACAAGACCTACTGGAACATTCTTTTTTTGGATATAACATCAAAGGCCAGAACCCCTTTCATGCTAATAACAGCCTTCTCAATCATTATCTTTTGTCTCTGATTTGTCAGCAGCATTCCACCTTTATTTTGGATTTTTTTGTTTTATTCAGAAGTCTGTATATTTTAGGTATTTAAATACTTCTCTTTGGCTGGGTGCAATGGCTCACACCTGTAATCCCAGCACTTTGGGAAGCTGAGGTGGACGGATCACTTGAGCCCAGGACTTTGAGATCAGCCAGACCAACACAGCAAAACCCTTCTCTACAAAAAGAAAAAAAAAAAAAAAGCCCACAAAAATTAGCTGGGTATAGTGGCTTGCACATGTTGTTCCAGATATGCAGGAGGCTAAGGTGGAAGGATCGATTGAAGGAGTTCAAGACTGTAGTGAGCTGTGATCATACAGCTGCACTGTAGCCTGGGCAACAGAGCAAAACCTCATCACAAAAAAATGCACGTATATTTCAATACTAAGAATTTGAAACTTGGTTCTGTTTTGGAAAATATTTTAGTCCGCCTGGAATTTATTTCTGTGTATAATCTGACACTTTTTTTTTTTTTTTTTTTTTTTTGAGACGGAGTTTCACTCTTGTTCGCTCTTGTTACCCAGGCTGGAGTGCAATGGCACCATCTCGGCTCACCGCAACCTCTGCCTCCTGGGTTCAGGCAATTCTCCTGCCTCAGCCTCCTGAGTAGCTGGGATTACAGGCACGCGCCAACATGCCCAGCTAATTTTTTGTATTTTTAGTAGAGACGGGGTTTCACCATGTTGACCAGGATGGTCTTGATCTCTTGACCTCGTGATCCACCCGCCTCAGCCTCCCAAAGTGCTGGGATTACAGGCTTGAGCCACCGCACCCGGCCAATCTGACACTTTCAAATAAAGTAATGACTAGAACAAGTATTTGTAGTGAAGGAAGATCAATAACTGGCATAAAAATCTCCTACAAATCAGTGACCATAGGACATGAACAGCCATTCCAGATAAGAAAATATACAACCTGGAAAAGGCTCAAGTGTGCCAATCCCAAAACAAATAAAAAACGCTACCCACTAACCAGTTAGTAAAGATTATCCTGTAATGACCAGGTATGAGGAAATGTGCACTTTCATGCATTGCTGATGATGTATCAATTAATACAATCCTTTTTCCCTGGAATTTCTCTGGGCCATAAAGTGGCTTCTGCTGTGCTATCCCATGTCAGGTGTGAGGAGATAGTGGTACGACTCATCCCTTCTCTGGAGGAAGATGACAGCACACTGGGCTTGGCATGTACCAGGCAGCCCTGAGGCATCCCTGAGGGAGAGGGGGCATTCCCAGAAAACAAACTGGGAAATCTCTGGCCACCAACGGCCACGCATATATATATATTATACAAAGGGGCTGGTGACGGAGTCTGGAGTGTCTTATCTAGGACTTGGACATGCCCTGGGGTGGGGGAAACTTTTGGGTGGTTAGTAGTGTGTATTAGGGTTCTCTAGAGGGACAGAACTAATAGAGTATACACACACACACGCACACACACACACACATATATATCAGAGTTTATTATTATTATTATTAGACACAGAGTTTCACTCTTGTTGCCCAGGCTGGAGTGCAATGACATGGTCTCAGCTCACCACAACCTCTGCCTCCCAGATTCAAGTGATTCTTTTGCCTCAGCCTCCCGAGTAGCTGGGATTACAGGCATGCGCCACCATGCCCAGCTAATTTGTTGTATTTTTAGTAGAGACAGGGTTTCTCCATGTTGGTCAGACTGGTCTTGAAATCCCAACCTCAGATCATCTGCCTGCCTCGGCTTCCCAAAGTGCCAGGATTACAGGCGTGAGCCACCGCGCACAGCCTAAGAGGAGTTTATTATTAAGTATTAATTTACACGATCACAAGTTCCAACAATAGCTGTCTGCATGCTTGAGGAGCAAGGAGAACCAGTCTGAGTCTCAAAGCTGAAGAACTTGAAAGTCCAGTGTTCAAGGGCAGTAAGCATCCAGCACAGGAGAAAGATGTAGGCTGGGAGGCTAGGTCAGTCTCCTTTTCACGTTTTTCTGCCTGCCTTGTATTCACTGGCAGCTGGTTAGATGGTGCCCACTAGATGAAAGGTGGGTCTGCCTTCCAAATTCCACTGACTCAAATGTTAATCTCCTTTGGCAATACCCTCATGGACACATCCAGGATCAATACTTTGCCCCTTCAATCCAATCAAGTTGATACTCAGTATTAACCATCACAAGTCCATCCCTTGTCAACTTGAACCCATACACATCTTCTGAGGTCATACATAATCTTCAAATAAAAACTAATAAGGTCATAATTATGCCTAACATAATACAAATAGCCTTTGTACAACTGGAAACACATCAATCCCCAAACCAAATACTATTACATAAAGTTAACAATATTTAAATGCTTGAAGTCAATAAATTTATGTCACATGATAAAGGAAAAGGAAATAAAATGAAGATATTTTCTTTTTCTTTTTTTTTTTTTTTTTGAGATGGAGTTTCGCTGTAGTTACCCAGGCTGGAGTGCAATGGTGCGATCTCGGCTCACCGCAACCTCCGCCTCCTGGGTTCAAGCAATTCTCCTGCCTCAGCCTCCTGAGTAGCTGGGATTACAGGCACGTGCCATTATGCCCAGCTAATTTTTGTTTTAGTAGAGACGGGGTTTCACCTTGTTGACCAGGATGGTCTCGATCTCTTGACCTCGTGATCCACCCGCCTCGGCTTCCCAAAGTGCTGGGATTATAGGCGTGAGCCATCACGCCCGGCCGAGATACTGTCTTAATACAAGTGTATACATGCACAAATGTGTTTTTAACAAAAGGAGGAAATAGTCATGAAAATTAAAGTCCCTAGTTCTGCAGCTGGTGACGTGGTCGTAGCTGGTATTGATAACTACCTTTTTCTACTACCCATTCTGTATTCCCTTTGCCTTCAGCAAGCACCTCAGCAAGTTGTGGTCTTTTGGATTTTTGGTTTTTTGGGTCTTTTTTTTTCTGGTGGAGTGACCCACACCTTCATTCCTGAAGGGTCTGGGCCATTTGTAATCTTGCCTGGATTGGGCTGTTTTAGTTTCCCATTGACCTTAATGACAGGACATGGTAATACTAAAAGACACCCTAATAAATCTCCTGAATTCCATGCATACTCTTCCTTAGCTCCATTGTAGAGTAGTAGGCTGATTTCATCTTGATAGTCTGAGTCAATCATCCCAGCCAACACTGTACCTCCCTTCCTAGCCTGTTGACTTAAAGGTAGGAGGAACCCAAAGTGTCCAGGTGGCAAGCTTACCTTCCAGTTTAATGGGATCATTGTTGTGTCTCCTGGTGACAGCATTCCTCCCTCTGGAACTAAGACCTCTAGGCCAGGAGAATGTAATGTCACGGGACAAGGAAGCAAAAATGTTACTAGTGGATCACTAGGGGTGATGGTGAGTGGTGCCACATCCACTTCCACCCCTTGATTCCTGGACCCGTGAATCCTGGCTATGGGAGAAATAGTACCATATATTGGATGGCAGATTCATAGCATATATGGCCTTCTGGAGAACTTTGCCCCAGCCCTGCAAAGTAGTGTCACCTAGTTGGCATTGTAATTGTGACTTCAAAAGACCATTCCACCATTCTAGCAACCCAGCTGCTTCAGGATGATGAGGAACATGGTAAAACCAGTGAATTCCATGAGCATGAGCCCACTATCACACTTCTTTAGCCATAAAGTGAGTGCCTTGGTCAGAGGCAATGCTGTGTGAAAGAACATGATGGTAGATGAAGGTGTTCTGTGGGTCCACAGATGGTAGTCTTGGCAGAAGCATTGCATGCAGAATAGGCAAACCCATATCTGGAGTAAAGGTCTATTCCAGTGAGGACAAACCTCTGCCCTTTCCATAATGGAAGAGGTCCAATGTAATCAACCTGCCACCAGGTAGCTGGCTAACTCGAGGAATGGTGCCATATCGAGGACTCATTGTTGGTCTCTGTTGCTGGCAAATTGGGCCCTCAACAGTGACTGTAGCCAGGTTAGTCTTGGTGAGTGGAAGTCCATGTTGCTGAGCCCATGTGTAACCTCCATCCCTGCCACCATGACCACTTTGTTCATGGGCTCATTGGGTGATGACAGGGCTGGCTGCGGAAAGAGGCTGAGTGGTGTCCACAGAACAGGTCATCCTATCCACTTGATTATTAAAATCCTCCTCTGCTGAGGTCACTCATTGGTGAGAACTCATGAATATCTTCACTTTTTGACCACTCAGAGAGGTCTATCCACATACCTCTTCCTCAATTTCTTTGTCACCAATTTTCCAGTTGTGCTTCTTCCAAGTCTCTGACCAGCCAAACCACTGGCTACAGCCCATGAATCAGTATATAATCGCATATCTTCCCATTTCTCCTTTCATGCAAAGTGCACAACCAGGTACACTGCTCAAAGTTCTGCCCACTGGGAAGAATTCCCTTCACCGCTGTCCTGCAGGGATGTCCTAGAAAGGGGCTGTAGTGCTGCAGCTCTCCGCCCTTGGGTGGTGCCTGCATATCGTGCAGAACCATCGTGAACCAGGCCCTAGTCTGGTTCTCTTCCTCTGCCAACTGATCATAAAGAACTCCCCATGAGGCCATCAGGGCAGGCTGAGGGAGAGAAGGCAAGTGGCAGGAATGGAGACCATGGGCATTTGAGCTACTTTCTCATGTAACTTACTTGTGCCTTTAAGACCTGCTCAAGTCCAGTCACATACACACCACTTCCATTTGATGATGGAATACTGCTGTGCATGACCCACCTTATGGCTTGAGGGGTCAGAAAGCACCCAGTTCATGATAGGCAGTTCAGGTCACATGGTGACTTGATGACCCATAGTCAACATTCAGTTTCCGCCAAAGCCCAGTAACAGGCTGAGAGCTGTCTCTGAAAAGGAGAGTAGTTATCTGCAGAAGATGGCAGGGCCTTGCTCCACAATCCTAGAGGCCTCCACTGTGATTCACCTACAGGAGCCTGCCAAAGGCTCCAAACAGCATCTCTGTCGGCCACTGATACCTCAAGCACCACTGGATCTGCTGAGTCATATGGCCCAAGTGACAGAGCAGCTTGCACGGCAGCCTGGACCTGTTGCAGAGCCTTCTCCTGTTCTGGACCGCGCTCAAAACTAGCAGCCTTTTGGGTCACTCAATAAATGGATCAGAGTAACACACCCAAATGAGGACTGTGTTGCCTCCAAAATCCCAATAAGCCCACTAGGTGTTGTGCTTCTTTCTTGGATTTAGGAGGGGTGAAATGCAGCAACTTATCCTTCAGCTTAGAAGGAATATCTCAACAGGCCCCACACCACTGGACCCCTAGAAATTTTACTGAAGTAGAAGGTCGCTGAATTTTAGTCGGATTTGTTTTGTATCCTTTTGGACTGCAAATGTCTCACCAATAAGTCCAGTGTGTTTGCCACTTCTTGTTCACTGGATCCAATCAACATAATGTCATCATTGTAATGGACCAGTGTGATATCTTGCAGAAGCAAAAATCGATCAGGGTCTCTCTGAATAAGATTATGACACAAAGCCAGACAGCCAATATACCCCTGAGGCAAGATAGTAAAGGTATATTGCTGGCCTTGCCAGCTGAAGGCAAATTGCTTCTTGTGGGCCTTATGGACAGTAATGGAGAAAAAGTCATTTGCCAATTCAATGGCTGCACACCAGGTACCAGGAGATGTGTTAACTTGCTCAAGTAATGAAACCACATCTAGTATAGCAGCTGCAATTGTTGGAGTCATCACTTGGTTAAGCTTATACAATAATCCACTGTCATTCTCCAAGACCCATCTGTCTTCTGCACGGACAAATGGGAGCATTGAATGGGGAGGTGGTGGGAATCACGCCCCCTGCATCCTTCAAGTCCTTGATGGTGGCACTAATCTCTGCAATCCCTGCAGGAATTTGATATTGCTTTTGATTTACTACTTTTCTAGGTACAGGCAGCTCTAATGGCTTCCATTTGGCCTTTCCAACCACAGTACCCTTACCTTACCACTCAGGGAGCCAGTGTGGGGGTTCTGCCAGCTACCAAGTATGTCTATGCCAATTATGCATTCTGGTACTGGGGAAATGACCAGAGGACAAGTCTGGAGACCCACTGTAAGTCAGACCTGAGCTAAAACTCCATTAATTATCTGACCTCCATAAGTCCCTACTTTAACGTGAAGACCACAATGACGTTTTTGGGTCCACTGAAATCGACGTTGGCTCATAGTCAGTGTCCACGAGTCTGGAAAATGACTGATCATTTTCCTTTCCCCAATATACAATTACCCTGGTAAAAGGCCTGAGGTCTCCTTGGGGAAGGATGAGAGAAAGTTCATCCTTGAATGAAAGTAGCTTCCCTTCATTCAAGGAGTTCTGGGTCTGTAAACTAGCTCAAGTCTGGAAATTGACTGAGAGCTGTGATTCTCTGTTTTTATAATTCAAATTAGTCTTTTGCCCATTCGACCTAGAAGTTTTCTGCTTGTATAAATTAAGTAGGAATGCAGTAGGCTTCCTATCAATTTCATTTCTAGGAACACCATGGTTAATTAGCCAATGCCAGAGCTCTACACAAGTCAGACTAGTCTGATTGCTCCCTTGCCTCTGCTGTCCATTACAGTAGCTACATTCACCTTGCCTTTGATGGTTGAGTGCTACCACTTGGCCCCTGCCACTTCAGGATCCAATTTTTCCCATTGTATTTAAATTCTGTAGTTGAGTGACTGCCGTGTCCACCTGTTAGATCTGACATACAGAGAAGAGTAATTACTGGGCTCTTCAAAAATTCAATTAGTTCGCATGGTGACTTGACGACCCAAAGTCAAACGTTCAGCTTCTGCCAAAGCCCAGTAACAACAGGCCAAGAGCTCTCAAAAGGAGAGTAGTTATCTGCAGAAGATGGCAGGGCCTTGCTCCACAATCCTAGAGGCCTCCACTGTGATTCACCTACAGGAGCCTGCCAAAGGCTCCAAACAGCATCTCTGTCTGCCACTGATACCTCAAGCACCAGTGGATCTGCTGGGTCATATGTCCCAAGTGACAGAGCAGCTTGCACGGCAGCCTGGACCTGTCGCAGAGCCTTCTCCTGTTCTGGACCCTGCTCAAAACTAGCAGCCTTTTGTGTCACTCAATAAATTTATTTTGCAAAACTCTCTACACAGTTGATGCCAAGGACTATCAGTATTCTCCATACTGTTAGAAGTAGAGCCAGGCACCGTCACTCATGCCTGTAAACCCAGCACTTTGGGGGCCGAGGCAGGCAGATCATGAGGTAAGTAGTTTGAGACCAGCCTGACCAACATGGTGAAACCCTGTCTCTACTAAAAATACAAAAATGAGCCAGGCGTGGTGGTGCGTGCCTGTAATCCCAGCTACTCAGGAGACTGAGGCAGGAGAATCACTTGAACCCAGGAGGCAGAGGTTGCGGTGAGCCAAGATCATGCCATTGCATTCCAGCCTGAGTGACAGAGCAAGAGTCCATCTCAAAAAAAAAAATGTAGACTTCTTAGCATTTTTGGGTCTAATCATATTAAGCAGCCAAATCCAGAAACCCCAAAACCAATAAAAGAACTCCATCCTTAATATTGTTTCTCTAGAACCACTGCTGGTACCAAAATCTGTACTAGTCAGGGTTCTCTAGAGAACAGAACTAATAAGATATATATAAAGGGGAGTAAGTATTAACTTCCACAATCACAAGATCCCACAACAGACTGTCTGCAAGCTTGAGGAGCAAGGAGAGCCAGTTCGATGCTCAAAACTGAAGAACTTGGAGTCTGATGTCTGTGGGCAGGAAGCAGCCAGCACAGGAGAAAGATGTAGGCTGGGAGGCTAGGCCGATTCTCATTTTCACGTTTTTCTGCCTGCTTTATATTCACTGGCAGCTGATTAGATGGTGCCCACCAGATTAAGGGTGGGCCTGCCTTTCCCAGCCCACTGACTCAAATGTTAATCTCCTTTGGCAACACCCTCACAGACACAAATAGGATCAGTCCAATCAAGTCGACACTCAGTATTAACCACCACATCTATAAATTATCCCAGCCTGTAAGCAGTGGGCTCTGGAATTAAGCCGGTCCCCCATCTCCACAGGTTTTTGCAATATATCTGCATTGCTATTGAGTCGCACACTCAAGCGCGCTCTCGCTCTTGCTCGCTCTCTCTCTCTCTCTCTCTCTCTCTCTCTCCTCTCTCTCTCTCTCTGTGTGTGTGTGTGTGTGTGTGTGTGTGTGTGTGTGTGTGTGATTCTTTAACCCTTGCCCTCCCTTCAAAACCTAACATTTTGGTGCCAAAACCCAGGATGGGGATTGGGTTCTAAATGGGTAAGTCTTTTCTTGCAACCTGGAAAGCAGCAAGCAGCAAAAACCAGACCCAGGCCTGCTTCCAGATCCTGAGTGGACTCCCTATTCCCAGCCCTGTTCCCTTATTCACCTTCTCAGGCCCTTGTCTGGCTTCCAGATCCCAATCAAACTCTCCATCCTCTTTTTCCCTCCTTCCCCTTTCCAGGCGGCTCCAGGAAGTATCAATCCCATTGCTGGACATCACATCCAACATCCATCTCCAATTAGTGGGTGATCCTGTTTTCCTTTCCACATTCCTCTTATATTTCTGCTGGTTTACCAGAAAATTCCAGCACTGCATGAGAGGTCTCCCCAGTTACCAAGTAACCATGGCCTGGCTTCTCAGGGGACACCCTCAGAACACTCACTGCTCTGGCCACTCCAGCCTCCAGAGTACTGCAAAAAGCTGTAGGGACATCCTGGCTCTCCCATGTCAACTCTCCCAGGAGGAATCGGGGTACTCACTCCCCTCCGGGGTATTCACTTCCCTCTGGGGTACTTCCCTTCTCAGTTTCTCACCTTTCCGGCCATCAGTATGAAGCAAGCCTCCTCAAAACCTCCTCAAGACACCACTCTTCAGATGTTTCATCCACGACCTCCAAGCCCAGGGCTTAGCAGACTCCATTAAACTGAATGCTTTGCTTTCCTCTGTAATGTTGCCTAGCCCCAGTGTAAACCAGACAATAATAGTCAACAGTCAAAAACCAAAACATTCAATTTCCAAATCTGACATAATCTAAAAGGCTTCCTCCAATGCAATGGTAATCTGAGGTGCTTTGCTTATCTGCGTTCCTGGCTCACTCTTTCTCTGCCAATTCCACTCACCTTTTCAAATCCTCCTCCTCAACAAAAAACTACAAAAATGCCTCCTCCTCCAGACAAGCCTTCCTCCTCTAATTTCAACCTGACCAACAAAGTAGGCACATGCCCAAAGCCCTTCCACCAAAAACCAGGCACACAGCCAAAGACTCTCCAAAGTTCTCCCTTTGCATGGGGTCACAGGGACGAAAGGCATAATCTGAGTTCATGTTCCCTTTTCCCTAGTTAACCTCCCCCAGCGTAAAAAGAGACTCAGCTCCTTTTGCACAGATCCTACCTCTTTCCTCAAGGAATTTTTCTATGTCACTCAATGTAATGACCTTACCTGGCATATCATATATGTCATTCTCTCCTCCACCGTCACCCCAGAGGACAAGGAATGCACCTGGATGGCCTCCCAGGCCCATGAACACACCCCCACCAACAAGCTGCTGCCCATAATCCAATAGGGACCCTACCTGTCCCCAGAACTGACCCCAATTGGGATTATCAGGCAACTTCTGCAGACAGATAGAAATAAGACCATATGTTATCATTCCTCCTAGCTGGCATAAACAAAGCTGTTCCTGATCTTTTCCTCTCCTGCTTTTCAGAGGTCATAACTAAATATGCCACCTTAAACCCTAATGCCAATAAGGGCAGAATCTACCTCCATTTACACTTCATTTTCTAGTCAGACATTCTAAAGAAATGTCAGAAATTCTAAAGAAACTTTAAAAACTGGAGAATAGCCCTCAAACTTTGCAAAGAGATTTAATCAAAGTGGCCTTTAAGGTCTTTAACAATAGAGAGGAACAACTAAAAGTCCAAAAGCTAAAAAGAGACCAGGCTAAATGCCAGATGCTGGCAGCTGCCCTTCAACAGGCTTCCCAACACGTACAGAAATCCTCAACCTTGCAACAAACTCCACCAGAAGCCCGTTTGAAGTGCAGCCAACAGTCACTGGGCAAAAGCCTACTCTCAAAACCTTGCCCAACTGCGGCATCAAGGAACACTGGACATTGGACTGTGCTCAGTGAAATTCTTCATCCTGCTTCACCACCTCTAACTGAAGACTGATGGGGCCAGGGGCCCGCCACCCCAACTGCCATCACCACCTCAGAACCCAGGGTAATACTGTCAATCTCTGGTAAGTCCATGTCTTTCCCATTGGATACAGGGACTAGTTACTCAGTTTTATTAGAATTTTCTGGACCCCTCCTCAATTCCTCTATTTCTATTGTGGGAGTTGATGGAATCCCCTCTAAGGACAGACTGGTCCCTATTATGCAACCTATCCAACACCCGATTCACCCACTCTTTCCTGCTTATTCCTCAGTGCCCTACCCCTATCTTGGGGTGGGACATACTAAGTAAATTCCAGGCCTCCATACAATTTGCCTCTTGCAATTCTACCCCTTTTATTTGACTCTGCCACCAGATGCTTCCCTCTCCTCCCCCTCATCCTCATTATCCACCCTGTTACCTCCTGTTAATCCTGAACTCGGGAATATTTTTAAACCCACAATAGCCACACATCACATCCAGGATAAAATAACCCGCCAAAACCACTCCATTTTGCATGATCAGTCTCAATATTCCCTAACCCAGCCAGCCTCAGGGGCCTCAAACCTATTATCTGTAAACTTTTACAAGCTGAAATTCTTTTTTTTTGAGACGGAGTCTCACTGTTGTTACCCAGACTGGAGTGCAATGGCACGATCGTGGCTCACCGCAGCCTCCGCCTTCTGGGTTCAAGCGATTCTCCTGCCTCAGCCTCCCGAGTAGCTGGGACCACAGGCGAGCACCACCATGCCCAGCTAATTTTTTGTGTGTGTGTGTGTACTTTTAGTAGAGACGGGGTTTCACCTTGTTGACCAGGATGGTCTCCACCCGCCTCAGCCTCCCAAAGTGCTGGGATTATAGGCGTGAGCCACCGCACCCGGCCACAAGCTGAAATTCTTAAGACTACCACTTGGTCCAGGATCTCTACATTGTTAACCAGGTGGTAATACCAATCCATCCAGTGGTCCCCAACCCACATACCCTACTCTCCCGTATTCCCCCTTCTACCACACTTCTCTGTATTGGATTTAAAGGATGCCTTTTTCACTATTCCCTTAAATTCAGCTTCCCAAAGTATTTTTGCTTTCACTTGGTCAGCTCCTAATACTCACACATCCACCCAGTTAACATGGACCATACTCCCACAGGGGTTCCAGGATTGCCCCCACCTATTTGGACAGGTCCTCACCAAGGACCTAGCTGAACTTCTGATGCTCCTGGCACCTTCCTCCAATACATCAATGACCTCCTTTTCTGTAGTCCCTCCCTTAACCTGTCCATCGAACACGCTTTTTTTTTTTTTTTTTTTGAGATGGAGTTGCTCTGTGACCCAGGCTGGAATGCGGTGGTGCAATCTCAGAAACTCACTCTCTACCAATACGTTACTATTGCATTTTCCCATACCTACAGGACCTCATGAGCCATCAATTTCTTCTATCCCTTCCACCATCCTACTTACAGCAGATATACATCTTATTCATAGGAAACCATCTAATCACCTTCCAGATGTAAAGCTCTCAACCCTGCCACCCTCCTCCCTGTAAACACCTCTGACTCTAAGCTCTCTCACTCCCCACTGGACCTCTTAGACTCCCTCTCCTCCCAATTCCAACACATTTTGGAAGCCCTTTTGCAGGGAACACCTACATGGTTCATTAAGGAAAGATCTTTTTTTTTGAGACGGAGTTTCGCTGTTGTTACCCAGGCTGGAGTGCAATGGCACAATCTCGGCTCACCACAACCTCCGCCTTCTGGGTTCAAGCAATTCTCCTGCCTCAGCCTCCCGAGTAGCTGGGATTACAGGCGCGCACCACCATGCCCAGCTAATGTTTGTATTTTTAGTAGAGACGGGGTTTCACCTTGTTGACCAGGATGGTCTTGATCTCTTGACCTTGTGATCCACCCACCTCGGCCTCCCAAAGTGCTGGGATTACAGGCTTGAGCCACCGTGCCCAGCCATTAAGGAAAGATCTTTAAAAGAGATCCAGCATCTGGTTACCTCATCGTTGCCAAAACAAACACCTAGAATCCAATGCTCCCCACCCCGTACTACCTCTGAACAGGCAGAACTACCTCTCAACAGGCAGAACTTGTTACCCTAACCAGGGCCCTCACCCTAACAAAGGGAGAGGGTTAACATTTACACCAATTCCTGGCCGGACATGGAGGCTCATGGAGTTTCACTTTTGTTGGCCATGCTGGAGTGCAATGGCATGATCTCAGCTCACTGCAACCTCTGCCTCCTGGGTTCAAGCAATTCTCCTGCCTCAGCCTCCTGAGTAGCTGGGATTACAGGCATGCGCCACCACGCCCAGCTAATTTTGTATTTTTAGTAGAGACGGGGTTTCTCCATGTTGGTCAGGCTGGTCTCAATCTCTGGACCTCAGGTGATCTGCCTTCCTGGACCTCCTAAAGTGCTGGGATTACAGCGACTTTTAAAGATTTGCAGTGACTTTTAAAGACAATGCAAAACTCCTCCCAATGTTACAATATCATTCTATTCCCACCAGCAATGTAAGAAGGTTTAGTTTTGTTCATATTTCTTTCAACACTTGTTAGAGTCTTTTTTTTTTCAAGACCGTGTTTCACTCTTGTTGTCCAGGCTGAAGTGCAATGGTGAGATCTCTGCTCACTGCAGCCTCCGCCTCCCGGGTTCAAGAGATTCTCCTGCCTCAGCCTGCCGAGTAGCTGAGATTACAGGCGCCCGCCACCACACCCCCTAATTTTTGGATTTTTAGTAGAGACGGGGTTTCAACAGGGGGCCAGGCTGGTCTCAAACTCCTGACCTCAGGTGATCCACCTGCCTCAGCCTCCCAAAGAGCTGGGATTACAGGCGTGAGCCACCACGCCACGCCATGTCATTTTTATTACAACCCTTCTAATGGTATGAAATGTGGCTTCAATTCGCATTTCTCTCACAGCCAATGATGCTGAATGCTTAATGTACCCATTGCTCACTGTGTATCTTCCTTGATGTCTTTTCAAATCTTCTGCCCATTTAATGAGGTTCTCTTCTCAAAGTCTTTTTTTTTAAACAGCTTATTGAGCTATAATTCACATACCATATAATTCACCCATTTTGCACTATTCAATGATTTTGGCACATTATTTTTAACTGTGGTAAACTACACGTTAAATAAAATGTATGGAGCCCCTTTTTTCGGGCCGAGCTCCTGCACTAGAGGCCAGTAGAACCGCCCAAAGCGGAACCGAGTCACCCGCGCTGGCTGCCACCGACCGGAAGGGACACGGGCAGCTCTCAAAACTGCGGAGGCGCAGACCGTCCACGCGGGACAGGGGAAGTTCCCGCCCGTTCCCCCGCCGCCCACCCGGACGCCGACTTAAGCCAGCGAGCTCCACACCGTCAGGTCCCTGGAATTGTGATCCCGACCACTGGACGCGTTTCCCGCTTTACCCTCCTCTGCGCGGGCAGGGAGGGAGACGCCGGCCCAGGCTGCAGTTTCTACCTCAGAAACGGAAACAAAACACCGCCTTCTGCTTCCTTTTTCCTTAGGGAAAAAAAAAACCGCCTAGGACGAAGTCTAGGACCCCGACCACGACCCCCGACTCTCCGGGGCAGGAGGGGACCGGACCTGGCACAGCCTCGGCTCCGCCCCTCGCCCCAGCGGACCACAGAGGGGCGGCCTTTGCCGCCCAGAGACACTTCCTAGAGCGGCCCGGAAGTGTCCCTAGGAGCGCTTCCGGGAATTAGGCCCTCTTTTGGCTGCATCGGCTGGGCTTTGCTGGCGCCAGGTGCGGGGGGCTACCCGGGCCGCGGGGCGTGGGGTGGGGTCGGGTGGTGTTTCCCTCCCCGGGCTAAGGGTGGGGGCCTGGGAAAGGCTGCTTCGCCTTTCCCAGGAGAAGCTCTGTCCGGAGAGCTCTCGACACTGCGGGGCTTTTCTGCGGAGGAGCGCCCGCGGATAGGTTGGCCCCGAACCATGGGGGCGGCGGGGGCCGAGCGCCGAGCTTGACTGTGCACCAAGGCCCCCGCGCCCCCATCAGCGCTGCGGGTACGGAGTCGGGGTGCGAACCCGGCCTGCCAAGCCGCCTGACCGGAAAGGGCAGCTCGGAGGCCTTCTCCTACCGCCCTTTGGAGTGGGAAGGAGCGTCAGGTGCTGGCGGGGCGGTAAAAGTGGCAGTGGGTGACCATGGGCCGCCAGGGAGAATGGGGCGCCATGAAGCCCGTGGGGAGCTCCCTGGGCTCCCCCAGCGCTGTGCAGAGTGGCCTGGCAAGTGCCTTGAGAACGGGAACTGTGCCCGGCTGAGCTCTGCTCCAGTCCCTGGTGTGCTGAGCTGGGCAGGTGCGTTTCCTCCGTCATAGCAGGTGCTTGTGCTGCTGCGCTGTCCCTTTAGGTGCTGTCGGAACCCTCTTTAGATGCCGCATTTGGCTCCCTTGCCACCCGTTGCTCAGCTCCTCCATCCCGGGGGTTGGGGGCTGTGGTGGACTTTTGAATGACAGGTCTAGTCTCTAGTACTTGACTCGGGCAGTTGTGTTTAGAGCTTTGATTTCTTTTCGTTCTTTTTCCTTTGATTCTTCTCTTTCGACACAGCATCATGATCTCTTGCCCAGGCTGGAATGCAGTGGCTCAGTTTCTGCTCACTGCAGCCACGACCTCCTAAGCTCAAAGGATCCTCTGTCCTCAGCCTTCCAAGTAGCTGGGACCACACACGTGTACCACCATGCCTGGCTAGTTTTTAAACTTTTTGTAAAAATGGGGTCTTCCCATGATGCCCAGGTTGGTCTCCAACTCCTGGGCACAAGCAATCCGCTGGCCTCAGCCTCACAAAGTGCTGAGATTTCAGGCTTGAGTCACTGTGCCTGGTCTAGACCCTTATCTCCCTATCCGTAGGATGAGAATGGTAATTCTTGACTATTGTTGTGAGGATTCAAGGTGGAAGAGTTAAATGGTCTCAGTGTGGTCTGTGGTGTCAGTTGTCATGTCCCTGTGTTCTCTGGACCTTTGTCCTAGTTCATTCTTTCATGTGCTAACTTACTTGGATAACTTGTGCCTCCCATTTCTCTGCCAATTCCTGCTTGCCCTTCATATCTTAGATATCACTTCCTCTGGGAGGCCTCTGGTCCTCCTGGGACTGATATGGGCCCCTTTGCCCCTGCTCCCAGTGCTCCACTAGCACTGACTGTCATTAGTTCCCACTGTCAGCATCCTGACGATGGGGATTATATCAACCCTCACCCACTGGCCCAAAGAACATGGGAGTCACTGGTCTTTTCCCCTCCGCCCCCACTCTAGGCATCTGCATCTGGGACCGACCTCCTGGGCTGGCTGATCAAGGAGGAAGCAGCAGCAATGTCTGCTGTGGGGGCTGCAGCTCCTTACCTGCATCATCCTGGTGATAGTCACAGTGGCCGAGTGAGTTTCTTGGGGGCCCAGCTTCCTCCAGAGGTGACAGCCATGGCCCGGCTACTAGGGGACCTAGACAGGAGCACATTCAGAAAGTTGCTGAAGCTTGTGGTCAGCAGCCTGCAGGGGGAGGACTGCCGAGAGACTGTGCAGCGTGTTGGAGTTAGCGCCAACCTGCCGGAGGAGCGGCTGGGTGTCCTGCTGGCAGGCATGCACATGCTGCTCCAGCAAGCCCTCCGTCTGCCCCCTACCAGCCTGAAACCCGATACCTTCAGGGACCAGCTCCAGGAGCTCTGCATCCCCCAAGACCTGGTTGGGGACTTGGCCAGTGTGGTATTTGGGAGCCAGCGGCCCCTCCTTGATTCTGTGGCCCAACAGCAGGGGGCCTGGTTGCCCCATGTTGCTGACTTTCGGTGGCGGGTGGATGTGGCAATCTCCACCAGTGCCCTGGCTCGCTCCCTGCAGCCGAGCATCCTGATGCAGCTGAAGCTGTCAGATGGGTCAGCATACCGCTTCGAGGTCACCACAGCCAAGTTCCAGGAGCTGCGGTACAGCGTGGCCCTGGTCCTAAAGGAGATGGCAGATCTGGAGAAGAGATGTGAGCGCAGACTGCAGGACTGAGCCCTCATTTGACTTGTCCCATTCAGGTCAGGCTTGGACAGGCGCCTCAGATGGTGCCAAAGTGCAGCTGACTGTTTCCAGGACAGCCCTGCCCTTCCCATGAGGCAGGCTCTTCAGTGAGAGTTTAAATGTAATTATGTAATTTTCTGTTTAATTGAAAAAGAGAGCTATGCCTTTTTTTCTTTTTTGGAAGTAAAGCGGCTATAAACAACATGTTTCTCTAGGTGGGTGTTAAACCTCACACCCTCCTCTTCCCTGTATATTTGTCTTTGCTGCTGGGTGTGGCCATATGTGGCCAGTTGAGGCCCTTCATAGACACCATACAATTGCTTAGCCTGGCCCCATGTAGCTGGGTACTTTTGTAGATTTTGTATTTCAGGTTGGGCATTTTTATTCTTCTGCCTTAAATCCCTGACCTCACAGAGCTGATGTTCTAGTGGGGCTGAAGGGAGGGGAAACATTATAAAATAAACAATAAAAATTAACTGTAACGGCTCATCAGAGGATGTGTGATGCAGCAAGTAGAGTAGGGTCTGCGTGATGATGGGGTGACCTTCCTTGAGAGTGTGAATCTGAGCAAGGACTTGAAGGAGCCAGGAGGCACAGCGCTCTGAGGGGCAGCACAGGTGGGGAGGACAGTGCACAGGCGGCCAGTGGGGGATGCCTAACATGCTTCAGGCCTGCCTGGCTACATCCAAGGAGATCACTGTAGGGAGCTGACATTGGGGAGGGTACCAAGGTCAGGGCCTGAGGGTCTTGTAAGGACCTTGGCTCAATTATGAGTGAAAGAGGAGCCCTTTTGAGAGTTTGCAGCAGAGGAGAGACATGATCTGGTGATTGGCTGTTGTGTGGAGGGGCACAGGGGAGGAGGCTAGAGCCCAGCAGAGAGGCTGTCCCCAGGGTGTGGGCAGGGGCTATAGCCAGCTTTGCAGCTTCCAGCGTAACTACATTCTAGAAGGGATCTTGGGGCTCTGTCTCTGCAGAGCCATTTTCTGTCAGCTGGGTTCCAGCTGGCTGCCCTTGCCTCCACAGAATGCTTCTGGACCACATCTGCTCTGTTCTCTGCCGGGAAACCTGCCCTTGTCTTTGAGTGCCTGGAGTTGCTTGGCTGTTTGTCTTGTCTGCAGTTTTTGGTTTATCTCCTCCACTAGCCTGGCACTTCTTCCTCATCCCTCCATGGGCAGTTCTAACATATCGGGGTGCAGAGGAATACCTGGGGGCGGGATGAGTAGATTCTGGGAGGGCCCAGGTGCCCTCTAAGGCACATGCTTGTGAGTGCTGCCATCTGGTCATTCACTTGGCTTTGTCCCACCCTCAGTGAGTTCCAGGTACAACCCTCCTCCCTCTCCCTGAAGGCACTGTCCCTACCACTGTCATCGGGTCAGGAATATGACCAGCCACTTCCTGCATTCTCCATCCCCAGATGTGTATGTGGCTGGGCTGTGGTAGCTGGGACCATGTTGCCTTTTTCACTCACTGGCTCCCGCCCTGCAAGGACAACAGCTTTAGGGACAGCCCCATCTCTCTGCTTCTTCCAGCTGCTTAGCAAAGCCTGTGTGGAGCCCAGAGCACAGACCTGCCCTCGGTCCTCAGCCTGAGCTCTTCCTGGCTATCATTGGGAATCTGTTTGCCTCGATTCATTTGTGAACCCTTGGGCTTGTCTCAAGGCAGTACCGGGCAAATCAAGACACAGCCATGAAAAGACACATAGCTTGTGAAACACAGGCAGGGGAGTGGGCCATTACCAGGACTGGGGCTGGCACTGCCCAAGTGCGAGGGGAATGAGGGACAGAGGGGGTCAAGTGCAGGGACAGCAACTGGCCTCAAGGCCACACACAGGATTTTGGTCATTCCATCGGAGCAAGACCTAACAGTGGGGTTTTAATCAGAGCAGACATGACCCAGTTGGCCTTGAGATCCCTACAGCGTGGAACAGACTTAGAGGCCAGCTGGGTGGCCCTTCTCACACTCTCACTCAGTAGTCAGCCAGCTCTTCCCACAAAGGGCCAGAGAGTAAACACTTTAGACTTTGTGGGCCATAAAGTTTCTGTCAACCTTGCCATGGTGGATTGAAAGCAGTCACACAATGTGTAAACAAATGAGCATGGCTCTGTCCCAATAACTCTATCTTTTATTTTTTTTTTGAGGCGGAGTTTGGCTCTTGTTGCCCAGGCTGGAGTGCAATGGCACGATCTCGACTCACTGCAACTCCGTCTTCCAGGTTCAAGCAATTCTCCTGTCTCGGCCTCCCAAGCAGCTGGGATTATAGGCACGCGCCATCACACCTGGCTAATTTTTGTATTTTTAGTAGAGACGGGGTTTCATCATGTTGGCCAGGCTGGTCTCAAACTCCTGATCTGAGGTGATCCACCCGCCTTGGCCTCCCAAAGTGCTGGGATTCCAGGCGCGAGCCACTGAGCCCAGCCTCCAATGACATTTTTTAATGGATATTGAAATTTTCCCTTTGAGACAGGGTCCCCCTGCATTCCAGTCTGGAGTGTAGTGGCATCATCATGGCTCACTGTAGTCTCAACCTGAGCTCACAGGCGCACCACACCACACCTGGCTAATTTTTGTTTTTGTAGAGATGAGGTTTCACCATGTTGCCCAAGCTGGTCTTGAACTCCTGGGCTCTGGGTCTACCCACCTCAGCCTCCCAAAGTGCTGGTATTACAGCAATGAGCCACTGCACCCAGCGATGAAATTTTAATTTCATGTGTCACAAATAATTTTTTTTCATTTAAAAACCATTCTTAGGCCAGGCATTGTTGGGGCCAACCCCATGAGCCCACTGGACCCCTCCAGTACAGGCACCTGTCCATCGTTGCTAGTTGTCAGTCTCCATTAGAACTGGACTCCAGGGCAGGGGCTGGCTCTGTCCATCTTTGTCCCCGTGGCCTGCACAAGGCCTTGCACAGAGAACAGATGTCTCCATCTGGGAAATTACTCCTTTGGTTTTGTTGGACTTAGTTCTCTGTGGAAACTTTTTGCTGGTGGAGTGTCCTCTCTTCTGTGGCACTGTCCTGAGCTCAAAGCTGGATGCTTCCCCAAATGTGTCATTCATTCATTCAGCAAACATTTCTGGGGCTGAGTCAAGCTGCATGCACTGGAGACTTGGGGATTTATAAAATGGCCTGGGCCCTGTCCTTGCTCTGCTCCACTTTGTGAAGCTTCTAGAAGGCTCCAAATAGTTTCAATTCAGTGTCATAAATCAAAGATTATTCTAGACAAAAAGCAATTCCAGACCTAGGTTGTAGATTTATTTTAATTAATTTATTGTCTCCAGAACAGAAAACCAAAATGTTTTTATTTGTTTATATATTTTGGAGACAGGGCCTCCATCTGTCACCCAGACTGGAGGGCAGTGGTGCGATCACAGCTCATTGCAGTCTCCAACTTCTGGGCTCAAGTGATCCTTCCCTGGCCTCCCAAAGTGCTATGATTACAGGCATGAGCCACCATCCCTGGCCTGGAAACTCTTCAGATGAGTTTACTATACTGAAGCCCAAATTGCGGTGCACAGTGTGATCAGGTAACAAGATATTCTAGCACCTGCACTACCCCATGAACAATCCCTCTTCCTCTCCACAAAAGAACCACCAGCCTGTGTGCCAGGGGCTACCTGGATGCTTCCGTGTGTTACTCAGATCTCAAAGCTGTGCCGTGGCTTGAATTTAAATCATGTGCTCACACCCTTGGCTCTCAGCAAGCTGCCCCATGGATATCATGTCTTTTCCACATCATGTAGCTGTAAGAGGACTCCTCCTCTCCCTCCGTGGCTAATGTCTAACCTGGATTGTTGGACTTTGATTTACTTCTATTGATCTGACCCAGCTGCCTTATTCTTAGTTGTACTGTGACATATAGGTGAAGAAACCACGAAGAGCTGAGAGGAAAAATAACCCTTGAGTGGCTGGAGGGCATAAAGTTATTTTCCAAGTGTGAGGTGATTTGGCTGGTGTGGTACACACTGCTGCAGCAGGAAAGCCACCAGAGGTTCTATGAAGACACATGGGCATCACCAAGCCCCAGGACACTGTGTGCACAGTAAAATTTGATTTTAACGTAGCTTTTTTTTTTTAGACAAGAGTTTTGCTCTGTCACCCAGGCTGGAGTACAGTGGCATGGTGATCTCGCTCACTGCAACTTCCACCTCCCAGGCTCAAGTGATTCTCCTGCCTCAGCTTCCCAAGTAGCTGGGATTACAAGTGCCCACCACCATGCCCAGCTAATTTTTGTATTTTTAGTAGAGACGGGGGTCTCATTATGTTGGTCAGGCTGGTGTCGAACTCCTGATCTCAGGTGATCCACACACCTTGGCCTCCCAAAATGCTGGGATTACAAGCATGAGCCACCGCACCTGGTCTTTAACATAGTTTTCAAATGTCAAAAGTCTCTTTATTTTCTCCCCAACCATTCAGAAATATAAAAAGCATTCTTAGCCCTTAGGCCATACAAAACGGGCAGCCCGGCTTTGTGTGGCCTAAGAGCTATACGAATGGTTTGCCAGCTCCTGACCTAGGACCATGTCAGTCCAGAGATAATCCAGGTGCTAACACAGAATGAAGCTTGCACCCCAGCCCCTTTTTGGCTGGTTGCTTTTAGTGGAAAGAAAACAGCATTATGGTCAGCACAGAATCTGGAATTTCTGGACCATCCACATGACTCACGTTCCCCTCCTTTTGTCCTGATCATGAACCAGGAAGTAGCCAAGAGGAGATGGTGAGAGCCCAGGAGGAGGCAGGGTCAGAGTCAGAGTCTTCGTGAGCAGTGTTTTGGAAGGCCAGGAACTGGAGTTGCAGGTGGTGCATGTCCACTGGGTGACTGGGTGCCTTTACTCTTATCCCATCGTTGGGCAACCCAGAAAGCCTAAAATATTTATGGCCCATTAGAGAAAAAACAACCCCTGTGCTAGAGCTGAAGGTGACCAAGGTGACCACCTGGCTAAACACATTACCTGCCAAGACCCTCATCAGCAGCCACACAGCCCAAGGCAGACATTGAACACATACTCTCCATGTATACAGAAGTTCTGGCATGAGAAGAGGCAGACTTATAGTGGATACATTGATTTCATGGCTGTGGAGAACACCATCACCCTTGCACACCGAGAGGAGTCCCTGAATGGGCATGTAGGGGAACACCAGTCAGAGCTTTGCCCCTGGAAGCAGCACTGTAGTCTGGGAACACACTCACAGCATGTTGAGCTAAGCGGCAGCAGCTGGTGGTCACTCAGACCCACCAAGGAGTCAGATCCCCATCCACAGGCTGTAAAGATGGAAACTCATGTGGACACTGGACTCTGCTGTGTCCCTTGCCACCAGGGAAAGCTCCAGAACCTGCAAACACATGGACCCAACACAACCTGTTTCAATATGATACAAACTCATAAGTTGCTCTTCAGTTAGGCAACTGAGGCTGCAACTTCTCAGTGACCCTGTCATGCCTAACCAGTGTGGCATAACCCAAACCAGCAGTCACAAGCCCTGCTGTGACCTATGTCCCTCTGGGCCACATGTTTGCATGTGGGAGAAAGGGATCACAAAGTGTCCCTCCATTGGGGATGGCAGCCTTTTGGGCCCAAATATTTCTGTGTAATTATCGGCAGTGGCACCAAAGATCAGGTTCCCCCTGGAACTCCTTCACAGCTGAATGACCAGGACTGTGGGGGCAGGGTTGAGGTCTGCCTGCAGCTGGCCTCATGCCTGTAGATATCAGCCTTAATTAGATGCTGTGTGAGAAAGTCAGATGGACATGGTCCCAGCCTATTAGATTAACCACTGTAACCAACAGAGCAGCAGATTCATGTGAAAATTCCATTTCAGCCAAAAAATCATCAGGCCCTGCAGATCACTGCAAAAGGTGACCTGCCATCAGCCACACTTCCCTCCATGTTCCTGCATGTGTCAAGAACACAGGATCCTACCATGCTCCACCTGGGCTATGTCTCAAGGTTGTATTGGCAGCAAAAACCTGAGGGGTGAGGTAATGGCCACCCGGCTCCCAACAGAACAGGCTCACTCCTCACCTCCGGGTTTCTCAGCTGTGAGTAATCTGCCTGTCATCCCCTCCTAAATGCAACAGCTACAGGATTTCTTGTGAGCTTGTAATAATAAAATCTCAGACCCTCAGTTCTTGGCAGTTTGTATTTCAGGCTGTTTTAAGGAAATCTGTTCTGCAGCATAAATTACATACATTCAGACCTCTGTAAAGTGGGGCAACTGGGTTCTCCTCCTCTACCTCGTCCCTCTGTCTCTTCCCCAACCCCACTCCCTGTTTCTCCTCCCATCTGTCCTCACACCCCATGGTCTGCTGGTCTTCTACACCTACTCCATCTCAAGTTCTTCTCCCTACCATCTTTTTTCCCCCACTTCCTCTCCCCAAGTTCTTTGCTCTACTTTTTTTTTGAAGTGGAATCTCACTGTCACCCAGGCTGGAGTGCAGTGGCATGACCTTGGCTCACTGCAACCTCCACCTCTCGGGTTCAAGTGATTCTCCTGCCTCAGCCTCCCAAGTAGCTGGGATTACAGGCACGCACCACCATGCCTGGCTGACTTGTGTGTTTTCAGTAGAGACGGGGGTTTCACCATGTTGGCCAGGATGGTCTCAATCTCTTGACCTCATGATCCGCCCACCTTGTCCTCCCAAAGTGCTGGGATTACAGGCGTGAGCCACCATGCGCAGCCTGCTCTACCATCCCTTTTTCCCGCCATCTCCTTTTCCCACTCTCTCTCCTCATCTCTTCTCAGGTTCTCCATATTTGTTTCCCAGACATCTTAAGGTGCCCATTTTCATTGTTTTCTCCACTGTCTTTATTTCCTCCTCACCACGTTCTCCCCGCCAACAACAACAAAAAATAAAGTGGAGCAACTGGGCCAGTACAAGATAGTCATCCAGCCTGCGGGCTGTGTGCACAAACTGGGGTGTGCTGGAGATGCTGGCATAGCTGGGGGGTGGGGAGGGGTTGCTTGCATTCACTTGAGTGCTCTCTCCGACCAGCAGTTAGACATATTCCTCTACATTGTTTCCTCTCAGTACCCTCTAACAGTGCCTATTTTCAGATACACAAATAAGGCTCTGAGTTTCAGGGCAATGATGTCCTGGGTCACACAGCAAGCCCCTTGGCCACAAGTGTGACCTCAGAACCCTTGCTGTACACCTTGTTTCTGTGCCTAGCACTAATGCGTGCTCCACATATGCCAACCACACCAGTAATGAATGGCATGTACCTGCTAGCCCAGCCTGCCTCTCTGAAAGAGAAGGGGACAGGGCTGGGGCCCTTTGGTCCTGGGTGGCTCTAATGGGGGTTAAGTTCTAAGATAAGGATTTAAGGTGAAGTCAGAAGGAAATTCTAGGCACTCCTCTTCTGGACTTCCTCCAACATGAGCTAATGCATTTCTTTATTGTTGAAGCCAGTGTGAGCCATTGATCCTTAAGGGAAAACATTTTGGGTAAATTATTTTAACATACTCAGTCTAGCGGAGCTCGTAGAGCCTTCCTTCTGCCTCTTCCTCATTCACAGGCACCTATGAACTCAAAACTGCACCCTGAGTGTGAGGGACACAGGCTTTATTGAACGGGTTAAGGTCAAACAGTCCAGCAAATAAACGTACACTTTGTATAAAGTTGGATATTCTTGAGAACAATTCTGAGTCTTTACCAACATTCTACATGTTTGTCAGTATAAATGATCCCATGTAAAAGTAAAAGAAGTAAGTTAAGGCTGTAGGTTTATTCATATATATATATATATATATATATATATATGCACACACACACACTTATACAGATAAGTGGTCTATCCTATGTGAATTTTTTGATGCTGGGTAAGCCTTGAGCTCCGATTAAAAGCTTTGCCACAGTCATTGCATTTATAAGGCTTCTCCCCAGTGTGAATTCTCTGATGTATAATTAGATGTGAACGCCACCTAAATATTTTCTCACAGTCATCACACTGATGCAGTTTCTTTATAGTACTAACTTTTTTACGGCTCACAAAAGTGGACCCTTCTAGGGCATTCCCATATTCGTAAAACCACTGGGCCCTAGTGTGTATTCTCTGGTGTTCAATAAGATATGAGCTCCGGCTGAAGGCTTTTCCACATTCACTGCACTCATAGGGCTTCACTCCTGCATGAATTATCTGGTGTTGGAAAAGGGTTGAGTTCTGACTGAAGGCTTTCCCACATTCGTTACATTTATAGGGCCTCTCTCCGGTGTGAACCCTTTGATGTATTGTAAGCTGTGTGCTCATGCTGAAGGCTTTTCCACATTGGAGGCATTCATAGGGTTTCTCTCCTTTATGGATTCTCTGATGGTAAATGAGGCTTGAACTCTGACTAAAGGCTTTTCCACAGTCATTACACACATAGGGTTTCTCTCCAGTGTGGATTCGCTGATGTTGAATAAGGTGTGAGCCCTGAACAAAGCCTTTGCCACACTCATCACATTTAAATGGTTTTTCTCCAGTGTGAGTTCTCTGATGGCGAATAAGCCGTGAACTACAACCAAAGGCTTTTGTACACTTGTTGCATTTATAAGGCTTCTCTCCAGTGTGAATCAGTTGATGCTGACTAAGGCGAGAAATCCACCTGAAAGCTTTCCCACACTCATCACACTTAAATGGTTTCTCTACAGTGTGAATTCTCTGATGTGCAGCAAGGCTTGGGCTGTCTGAGGCTCTCAGAATTTGAGATTTTTCCCCAGTATGCATCCTTTGATGCTGGGCTAGAGTGGAGCTCTGGCTGAAGGCCTTCCCACACTCCTTGCAAGGGTAGGGCCTCTCCCCAGTGTGAGTCCTCTGGTGTCTAACCAGCTGCGACTGCTGGCTGAAGGCTTTCCCACACTCACGACAACCATAGGGCCTCTCTCCTGTGTGGATTCTCTGATGGTGGATGAGGCTTGAGCTCTGACCAAAGGCTTTTCCACATTCCTCACATCTGTAGGGCTTCTCCCCAGTGTGAATTCTTTGATGCTGAATAAGTTTTGAGCTCAGGCGGAAGGCTTTTCCACACTCAATGCATTTAAAGGGTTTCTCTCCCGTGTGGATTCTCTGATGCTGATTAAGCTGCGAGCAGAGCCTGAAGACTTTCCCACATTCTGCACATTCGTACGGCTTCTCTCCATGGCAGTTATTTGGGTGTTTCCCCTGCAAGCAGTCAGATAACTTTTTTTGGCATTCCTGACATCTGCTAATTTTCTTCTGTGTATTAATTTCCCAATGCAGAGTGATGTCTGAAGTGGCCCTGAAGCCTCTGCCACATCCCTCGCATCTCTGGGAAGTTCCTTCTGCACTTTCCCTCTGACTTTCAAGAGGCTGACAAACCAGGCTGCTAGTTCCCAGCTCCTTACTTCCCTGGGCAGTGTCCTTGGTGAAGGGCTTGGGAACCACAGTCTCCTCATTCAAACAGTTATTCTGGAAGACAGAGCCTGTCACTCTCAGTCCAGGACTGCCCAGATGACTGCCTAACCAGACCTCAGAATCAGAAACGTCTCCAAAGCCAGGATTCTGAGCAAAGTCCTGTGGAGAGATTCTGACCATTGTCCCAGAGGATTCTGATTTTAGGATGTCCATGTCCTCACAGGCCTGCTCATTGTCAGTCCTAATCGTAGAATCTGAAACAAACAGGAACAAAGATGTTCCTTAGGTCCTGTGCTCAGAGAAATGACAGACTACAAATGTGGGGGCTGGGCTCAAGGCTTCCAGAATGGCTGCACTGAGCACTGTGAAGCCCCAGGTGGAAACTCGCAAGAGAAGGCAGAGCCTTTGGAAGTTCTCAAATCTGGTTTCAAACTTTTTACTTTGTTCATTCATTCAATAGCAATGAAGTGTACATTATACACTGGGCAGAGTGCTGGGAGCAACACAGACTATGGGGGTGCAGGGGTCTGTGAGCAGAGAGGTCCATCCTACAGGGCACCAGTGTGGGGCAAAGTTCACATAGAAGCAAAGACAACAAAGCAAGACCAGAAGGGTGGGAGGTTACCATGGATTAGGCCATGGGGTCAGGGGCTCCAGGATCCCAGCTGGTGAGGAAAGAGTACAGGGTCTGAGTTCTGAATGGATGGCATGGACTCTGATGAGTAAGACAGGGCTGGAAGAGCTGCCAAGGGACATACTTGGTAAGCTCAGAAGGGCACTGGGCACCTAGGCCGTTCATGGCTACTCCCTGGGGTAGGCTTCTCTGAGTAAAGCCCAGCTCCCTCATCTGCCTCCTGGCTGCTCCCGCCAACTTGTACCTGGCCATGTTCCCTGCTTCTCCCTGGGCAGTGTGTGCCTACCCACAAGACCACACTGACTTCTTCCCTGGGGCTGCAAGTTTCTGAAGGTCCCCAGGGGGACTCCCAGACATCTCCATTCCTTCTGGACTCCCCAAGTAAGCACAGGCTTTTGTCTTACTCTGTAACCCTAGAGGGCACCTCTGCTGAGGTCAGACATCCCCTTGATGTCTGTGATCACAACCATGACAGGACGCAACACACAGCTATGGTCATGACGCAACTACGGTCCCCACCACAAAACAATCACGTTCACAACCACAGCCATGCAGCCACAGCTGTAACCAGCCCAAGTCTACCCCACAGTGAATGCACAGCCCAGTGACAGGGCTTTAGGCTCCAGTTCTTGCCCACTACTAACCATCGGTGGTGAGTTCCCAGCTTCCAGGGATCTCCAAAGGACTTCCTGTCAGTCCTGGAAAATCGCAGAAGGCAACCCTTTCAACTTCACTGTGCAGCAGGGATACACAAGTGCCATGAGGACATAAGCCATCTTCAGGCCTGGTCCTCACATGTTTCTCCTTCCCTGCACAACCACACCACCTCAGCATGCCTGCTCCTTCAACAGGCTTGCTTGGCACTCCTCCCAAGCCATCCCCTGCTGTGAAGATAAGAGAGCAAGGCGGGCAGACACGGTGGCTCATGCCTATAATCCTAGTGCATTGGGAAGCCAAGGCAGGTGGATCACCTGAGGTCAGGAGATCGAGAGCAGCCTGACTAACATGGTGAAACCTCATCTCTACTAAAAATACAAATATTAGCTGAGTGTGGTGGCACGCACCTGTAGTCCCAGCTGCTTGGGAGACTGAGGCAGGAGAATCCCTTGAACCCGGGAGGCGGAGGTTGCAGTGAGCCAAGATCGTGCCACTGCACTCCAGCCTGGGTGACAGAGCGAGACTCCATCCCAAAAAAAGAGAGAACAGGGCACCAAGATGTGCGGCAAGTAATTCTCATGCCTGGAACATGGTGGCCCTAAGAGCTGGGAGCAAGCCCAGGACAGCCCAGCACTCCTGTGCCAGGTGTTGCCCAAGGTCTCCTGCTGCACAGAGTAAAACCTCTACATGGCTAAGCAGCCTGCAGCCAAGAGCACTACTGACCAGCAGACGAGGATATCACAAATCTACCTGACCACATATCAGTTTCCTTCCCTCTGGCACCTTGTGACTGCCCATGAGAAGCCTGGGATACATCATAAAATTCTCCCGGCACAAACCCAGCCTCAGCCGCCTTCTGGCTCTCAGTGGCCCTTGGCTTCCTGCCTGGCCTCGGCTTGCATGGCCTGTTTCTTTGTCCCTGCTTACCACTGTCACCCACCCCCACGGAAGCCCCCCAGGGACCTGTAACCCAAGGCAAGGCTCTCTACCCTTCCCTGGAGCATGAAAGCGCTTCTCCAGTAAGCTTTGGATAACTTATGAGAAGATTATTACAAAATGAAACCTCATTCTGGAAGTGGCAGTCCCTCAGAGAGGACACATACGTCTTGGCTCTAAAGAGCTGAGGCCAGGTGCGGTGGCTTATACCTGTAATCCCAGCACTTTGGGAGGCCAAGACGGGCAGATCATTTGAGCCAAAGAATTCGAGACCAGTCTGGACCAACACAGTGAAACCCCATCTCTACTGAAAATACAAAAATTAGCCAGGTATGGTGGCGGGATCCTGTAATCCCAGCTATTTGGGAGGCTTAGGCACAAGAATCATTTGAACCTGGGAGGCAGAGGTTGCAGTGAGCCAAGATCATCCCACTGCACTGCACTCCAGCCTGGGCAACAGAGACTCCCATCTCAAAAAAAAAACAGAGGCAGAAAAGGGCCAGGCTGACAGCAAGGTTTGTTGGGGGGTGCCGGGAACCACCCACCAGTGGGCACGGTGGTGGTCAAGAGCAAGGGGCTGCACAGTGGGGACCTGGCCTTCCCCCACTGCTCTGAGCCAGTATCCTTCAGTATCTGACGCTGGCTGTACCAGTTGGGAACAGGTTAACATATCTGGGCATTTCTGCCTTATTTAATGTATTCTGGTTTTGTGCTACTGCATATTTTTATCTAAGAGGCCACATTCCTGCCCTGGACTCTTGGGTCTGCAAGCAAGTGCTGGGTGCATCAATAGCAGCTTTCACCTACTGCAGGGTTGTATTTTTTGTGTTGCTTTATCATAATAAGGACCACCTGCTACATATAAACCCAATGAACTAATTCTGCCAACTACAGCTGGCTTTTCTGCAATGGCACCCTCTTTAAACTCTCCTGTCCATGTTGGAAATATTTTAATGGCAGGCTGGGTTTTAGCTGGGCCACCTTACAGCTGTACTTCCTTCTCAGGGAGGCTGAGCAGAAAGGGCAACATGGGTGTAGCCAGCAGAGCCAGTGAGGCCAGGATTCCTGATCACTCTTCCCACAGGTCACATGTAGCCTTCCTGGGTGGCTGCAACGCCCACAGGATGTGAAGAGGCTCGGAAACCCTCCTTGCCCTTTGACGCTGCCTAGGGTCATATGAAATCACAGCCCCTACTTTTCACAACTTTGGACTGTCCAACTTGCTTCCCAAGGGCCCTACCAGCCTGTGGCCTCTGTAGGACCTGGTCCTGCCCTGCTGCAAGAGTGACTGTGATGACCCAGCAGCAGCAAGGGGAGGCGAGGGACTCCCTTTCTGCTGCTGAGATACACGCACCCATTTCCCTCATCATGCTGGGCAGCACGCCAGCAAATCAGGGAAGCAGAGTGCCAGGCAGCTGCCTGCCCAGCAGGGGCTCATGCTGGAGGCGGCGGGTGCCCTGGTGAGGGCTGAGCACCCCAAGATAGGCTGAAGTCCTAACTTGAAGCACCACACCTCAGAATGTGACCTTGTTTGGAAACATGGTTGTTGCAGATGGAATTAATCACCATGAGGTCACTGGGGTGGACCCTTTCCTCATCCCAACCCAAGATGACTGGCGTCCTTATAAGGAGACGGCTACATGAACACAGACATACAGAAAGAAAGCAGCCATGTGAGGGAGTTGGAGATGAGAGTGATGAATGCATCTACAAGCCAAGGAACCCAAGGATTACCAGAAAACCATCAGATGCCCAGAGAGGCAGGACAGGGTCCTTCCGTAAAGCCTTCCCAGGGAGCACGGCCCCGCTGACACCTCGATTTCAGATTGCCAGCTCCACAACTGTGAGACAATCAATTTCTGTTGTTTTAAGCTCCCTAGTTTGTGGATCCCTGTTATGGCAGCCACAGAGGACTAGTGCACTCCTGGAGCCTGAGAAGGTCTGGAGGGAGCCACCTCAGGGCATGTGCTAATCCATGGAAAGGCTACTGAAAGCCAAACATAATGCTTCACTTGGATCCGTAGATTTCTATCTTTGCTTAACAAAAAAAGTATGAATAAAATCAGAAATCAAACAAAATGCAATATAATTTCAAAAACAAGCTCCGTTTTTGCTGAAACACATGGGTTTTTGTGTGCAGTTTGGCCTCTCCCAAGGCAGCCCCATAAGGAGATCTGTGCATCCTTCTATGGGCTGGATGCCATGTCCCCTATAGCATTCCCAGGCACGCAGCAGAGCCCCCAGGACTCGCCCACAGCTGCCTCTGGTTGTGAGGCCCTTCCTGCAGTTTCCCCTCACCCCAGGGCTTCTCTGCGACAGGGTCTAAGCCTCACCTGTCTTGAAGGTCTTTGGTGCCTCTGTCCCCTCTGCTCCCTGCAGGTCGAGGACCCATGGTTCCTGTCCCTGCTCCAGCCGGGAGATCAGCTCAGGCTTGAAAACCAGGAATCCTGCTGTGTGTGCGGCACAGGAAACAGTGTCAGCATGACAGGGAGCATGTAGCACAAGGCTAAGCTTTCCCCGGCTTCCAAATGTAAAGGGGCAGGGGGGCTGGAAGGCACAGGTAGAGCCCCTGTGGGGAGTGAGGGGTGTGAAGGGCGGTGAGAATCTGGGGACACAGCAGCCCTTTCTGTCCAGATCTATCCAGTTCCTGTGGCTGGATGGCAAGGGATAAATGACTCCCACAATCTCCAGATGACCCTGTCACCAAACAGTCTGCAAAGAACACCACTCCACCCCTGGAACTCAGGGGAGAGAGCAGAAGCCCAAAGTCACTTGGCAGAGCCGGGCCTGTTGCTCAGTTCAAAGAGCAGAGATGCCCAAAGAGGCAGGGGTGGTTACAAACTAAGACAACAACAAAAAGACATGAATGAAGCAAATTTTGCATCAGAAAGTTCCAAGGCCCAGTCCTCAGCCAGCAGCCTTCCAGCCTCAAGTCCCTGCACAAAGGACGCCTCAGGGCCTGCTCTCCTCTCCAAGGACTGGGTGGCAGAGACCTGTGGGGGCCCGGCACCCTGCCTTCTTGGGGCCATCTGCCCCCATACCCTCTTTGTGCAGTCAGTACAGAGATGAGTTGGTGATCCATGGGCCAGCCGAGGCCTCTGGTTGGAAGCTTCCCCACACTGGAAGGAAAGAGGCAAGCAGAGATGCCAAAGGCCTACAGCCAATACACTCAAGCCCCTAGATGCAGACAGGACTCCAGACTCAACAGAAATGCACGTTCTCTCCAAGTACATGTGGAACAAAGAAACACCCTCGGGTCAAGTCACCGACACACCAAAGAACAATACCACAGAACATGCACCCAGCCAAATGCAGCTCAGAATGAGATTAACCACAAAATGTTGCTTAGATGCGATTAGCTACTTGGAAACTAAACAATAAATTACTAAGTGGCAAGCATATTTATTATGAGTCAGAATTTATAGGATACAGCCCAAGCAGTATGTAAAGATAAAACTTTTTTTTTTTTTTTTGAGACAGAGTCTTGCTCTGCTGCCTAGGTTGGAGTGTGGTGGAACAATCTCAGCCCACTGCAACCTCCACCTCCTGGGTTCAAGCAATTCTTCCTGCCTCGGCCTCAAGAGTAGCTGGGACTACAGGTGCAGGTCACCATGCCAGCTAATTTTTTGTATTTTAGTAGAAACACAGTTTCACCATGTTAGCCAGGATGGTCTGGATCTCCTGACCTCATGATCCGCCCACCTCGGCCTCCCAAAGTGCTGGGATTACAGGTGTGAACCACTGCACCCGGCTGATAGAATGTTATTTATTTATTTATTTATTTAAAGACATGGTGTTGCTCTGTCACTCAGGCTGGAGTGCAGCTGCACCATCATAGTTCACTATAACCTAGACCAATCCTCCCACCACAGCCTACTGAGTAGTTAGGACTATAGGTGTGTGACATCACACCCAGCTAATTTTTAAAAATTTTTTGTAGAGATGTGGTCTTGCTATGTTGCCCAGGCTGGCCTCAAACTCCTGGGCTCAAACAATCCTCCTGCCTCAGCCTCCTAAGTAGCTGAGATTACAGGCATATGCCACTATACCCAGAAAAATCATTTACTAGAAATGATAATTTTATTTTTTTATTTTTTTATAAAGACAGGGTTTCACCATGTTGGCCAGGCTGGTCTTGAACTCCTGACCTCAGGTGATCCGCCCACCTTGGCCTCCAAAGTGCTTGGATTACAGGCGTGAGCCACTGCGCCCAGCCTAGAAATGAGAATTTCAAAACACAAATGAGGTAAACAGTAAGCTTAAGAAGTTGAGAATGGCCAGGCACGGTGCCTCATACCTTAATCCCAGCATTTTGAGAGGCTGAGGTGGGTGGATCACCTGATGGTCAGGAGTTCAAGACAAGCCTGGCCAACATGGGGAAACCCTGTCTCTAATAAAAATATAAAAAATTAGCTGGGTGTGGTGGCAGTAATCCTAGCTACTTGGGAGGCTGAGGCAGGAGAACCACTTGAACCCGGGACACGAAGGTTGCAGTGAGCCAAGATCGCACCATTGCACTCCAGTTTGGGCAACAAGAACAAAATTTTGTCTCAAAAAAAAAAAAAGTTGAGAATAAACAAAACAATTAGCTGGGCATGGTGGCCCAGGCCTGTAGTCCCAGCTACTTGGGAAGCTGAGGTGGGTCGCTTGAGCCAAGGCAGTTGAGGCTGCAGTAAGCCACTACACTCCAGCCTGGGTAACAGAGTGAAACCCTGTCTCAAAAAATAAAAAAGCAAAACAAACAAAAAAACACCATACATACACCAAACTCACATAAATAAAAAGGAAGAAAATAATAAATCTGGGACAGAATTCAGAGAAATAGAGAACAAAGACATATAAAAACATCCTCCAACCCAACCCCCCCCCCAAAAAAAGGCTGACAAAACCAAAAGCCAGCTCTTTGAAAAGATAAATATGACCGTCTCATGACAAAACTAATCAAGGTCAACATAGTGAGAAGATGCTGCCAAAAAAGAGAATTACAAATGTAACAGATTAAAAACAAAAGGAAAGGCCAGGCAAGGTGGCTCATGCCTGTAATCCCTCCATTTTGGAAGGCTGAAGCGGGAGAATTGCTTGAGACCAGGAGTTTAAGACTAGCCTGCGCAACATAGACCTCCACTCTACAAAGAAAGAAAAAAACAGCTGGGCATGGTGGCGCACACCCATAGTCCCAGCTACTCAGGAAGCTGAAGTGGAAGGATCACTTGAGCCCACGAGTTCAAGGCTACAGTGAGCTATGATTGTACCACTGCACTCCAGGCTGGGCAACACAGCAAGACCCCAACTCTTTAAAGAAGAAAAAGAAATATAAATGCATAAATGCTAATCTAAGACTTTCCTTCCCCAAAAACCCAAGGCCCCAATGGTTTTACAGATTAGTTCCACCAAGTTCTATTTGTATGCCAAATGCCATTTATCAAACATGTCAAAATTAAAAAAGGAAAATACACAAAAAGAAATACATATGTGTGTGTGTGTGTGTGTGTGTGTGTGTGTGTGTATACGTATATGTTCATATTTCTTATAAAAAGAAATATAAAAATCCAAAATACAATATTGGCTAGCTGAATCCAAAGGTGTATCAAAATTTATATATAAATATCATGATTTAAGTAAGGTTTATTCCAAAAATACAAGAAAATATAGCAATGTAATTTCCTACATTAATAAAGAAAATAAATCATGGCTGGGTGCAGTGGCTCACACCTGTAATCCCAGCACTTTGGGAGAATAAGGCAGGTGCATGATGAGGTCAGGAGTTCGAGCCCAGCCTGGCCAACATAGTGAAACCCTGTCTCTTAAAAAAAAAAAAAGAAAGAAAGAAAGAAAAGAAATCGTATAAGTGTCTCAAATGATGCAGAAAAAGAACCTGAAATTCATTATTTATGATTAAAAATAAAACTCTTGGCCAGGCGTTGGTGGCTCATACCTGTAATCTTTGGAGGCCAAGGCGGACGGATCACCTGAGGTTGGAGTTCAAGACCAGCCTGACCAACGTGGTGAAACCCCATCTTTATAAAATTAAAAAAAAAAAAACTCTTTTAGCCAACTTCTGTGGTTATGTGGATGCGTTCCCTTTAAAATCAGGAACACATGACCATAGGATCCTGTTTAACACTCTGCTGCCCACTGAGAAGGTAGAGATGGGAGGAGTGAGGGCTGGGAGGGAAAATACCAAACTCTCATTTGCAGTAATCGTCCTGCTGGAAAAAAACAGAATCACTGACCAACACTGAATTAGCAAGGGAGTTCCACAAAGTTGCCAGATGTAAGATCATCCTCCAGAACCAATAGCATTTTTGTACTTGGCTCACACCTGTAATCCCAGCACTTTGAGAGGCTAAGGCTGGGGGATCACCTGAGGCCAGGAGTTTGAGACCAGCCTGGACAACATGCTGAAACCCCATCTCTATTAAAATTACAAAAATTAGCTGGGCGTGGTGGCACACGCCTGTAGTCCCAGCTACTTGGGAGGCTGAGGCAGGAGAATCACTTAAACTCAGGAGGCAAAGGTTGCAGTGAGCCGAGATCACACCACTGCACTCCAGCCTGGGCAACAGAGACTGTCTCCAAAAAACAATGAAAAAAAAACTTTGTATTAATGACCCCATTACCCAACAGTACGTAAGCAAATCTTTAAAAAGAATTAAAGGCAGCCAGATCACCTGAGGTTAGGAGTTCTGAGACCAGGCGGGCCAACATGGTGAAACCTCATCTCTATTAAAAGTATAAAAATTAGGGCCGGGCACAGTGGCTCATGCCTGTAATCCCAGCACTTTGGGAGGGAAAGGAGGGTGGATCACGAGGTCAAGAGATTGAGACCATCCTGGTCAACATGGTGAAACCCCGTCTCTACTAAAAATACAAAAAAAAATTAACTGGACATGGTGGCACACGCCTGTAATCCCAGCTACTCGGGAGGCTGAGGCAGGAGAATTGCCTGAACCCAGGAGGTGGAGGTAGCGGTGAGCCAAGATCGCGCCATTGCACTCCAGCCTGGGTAACAAGAGTGAAACTCCATCTCAAAAAAAAAAAGTACAAAAATTAGCAGGGCATGGTGGGATGTGCCTGTAATCCCAGCTACTTAGGAGGCTGAGGCAGGAGAATCACTTGAACCCAAGAAGCAGAGGTTGCAGTGAGCCAAGGTGGCGCCATTACACTCTGGCCTGCACAACAAGAGCAAAACTCCACCCCTCCTCCCAAAAAAGAATTAAAGGTTAATTAATAGATTATGTTGGGGAAAACAGCTATGTTTGGACTAAAATAAAACAGGGAGTTTTATGTAACCCCAATACAAATGTCGAGGTGTGATACAGATGAGAAATATAAACTATAAAATCCACTGAAGAAAATCAAGGCCATCTCAATGACCTTGGAGTAGGAAGAATGGTTTGTTTCTTCTTTTTGAGATGAAGTCTTGCTCTATCACCCAGGATGGAGTGCACTAGTGTGATCTTGGCTGAGTGCAACCTCTGCCTCCCAGGTTCAAGCAATTCTCCTGCCTCAGCCTCCTAAGTAGCCAAGATTACAGGCACCCACCATCACATCTGGCTAATTTTTGTATTTTTAGTAGAGACAGGGTTTCACCATGTTCAGGCTGGTCTTGAACTCCTGATGTCAAGTGATCTGCTCACCTCAGCCTCCCAAAGTGCTGGTATTATGTGCATGAGCCACCGTGCCCAGCCAAGGAAGAACTTACTTTTTTTGGGGGGGAGACAGAGTCTTACTCTGTTGCCCAGGGTGGAGTGCAGTGGCACAATCTTGGTTCACTACAACCTCTTCCTCCCAAGTTCAAGAGATTCTCCTGCCTCAGCCTCCCATGGAGCTGGGATTACTGGCACACAATGCCACACATGGCTAATTTTTTTTTTTTTTTTTTTTTTTTTTTATGTAGAGACAGGGTCTCACCATGTTGCTGAGGCAGTCTCCAACTCCTGAGCTCAGGCAATCCACCCACCTCGGCCTCCCATAGTGCTGGGACTGCAGGCATAAGCCACTGTGCTTAGCCAGAACTTTTAAATAAAACTTCAAAGAGACAATCCATAAGGCAAAAACTGATTAATTACATTAAAATCTGACCTAAAAAAGTTAACAAACATGGAAGAGGGGAAAAGATACTTTTTTTTTCAGACAGGGTCTTACTCTGTTGCCTAGGCTAGACTGCAGTGGCACAATGATAGCTCACTCCAGCCTTGACCTCCCAGGCTCAAGGGAAGGCAATCCTCCCTCCTCACCCTCCCCAGTAGCTGGGACTCCAGGCATGCACCACCATGTCCGGCAGAAAAAGTAATTTATAATGCACAAAACTAACCTGGTATTTATCAAATTCGATAAATTCTAAGTTAGTCTTTTTTTTTTGAGACGGAGTTTCGCTCTTGTTACCAGGCTGGAGTGCAATGGCACGATCTCGGCTCACCGCAACCTCCGCCTCCTGGGTTCAGGCAATTCTCCTGCCTCAGCCTCCCGAGTAGCTGGGATTACAGGCACGCGCCACCATGCCCAGCTAATTTTCTGTATTTTTAGTAGAGACGGGGTTTCACCATGTTGACCAGGATGGTCTCGATCTCTTGACCTCGTGATCCACCCGCCTCAGCCTCCCAAAGTGCTGGGATTACAGGCTTGAGCCACCGCGCCCGGCCTAAGTTCGTCTTTTTATAAAACCCTTTCCCATCTCTTGGACGCATCTAGAAATTGATGTCATGCAGCAAGTGGCAGCTGTGACACATCACCACGGCCTGTGCACACATGAGCTTGCCCCAGCCACTCAGTCACTGCTGCAGGTGAGTCATCAGCACATCATACAACACATGCTGAATTCAACTGCACCTTACACTATCTTCAAAAAGTTTACCCTTTGACTTGGCACAAGCAGAACATTATGAATAAATAGAGGCCATGGGGCCAGGTGCAGTGGCTCACGCCTATAATCTCAGCATTTTGGGAGGCCGAGGCAGGTGGATCACCTGAGGTCAGGAGTTTGAGACCAGCCTGGCCAACATGGTGAAACCCTGTCTTTATGAAAAATACAAAAATTAGCTGGGCGTGGTGACAGGTGCCTGTAATCCTAGCTACTCAGGAGGCTGAGGCACGAGAATCACCTGAACCCAGGAGGCAGAGGTTGCAGTGACCCAGTATCACACCATCACACTCCAGCCTTGGCAACAGAGTAAGACTTCGTCTCAAAAAAAAAAAAAAAAAAAAAAAAAAAAAAAAAAAAAACGCCACGGAAAAAGAACAGCAGGTGTACCTTTGAGACTGGAGAAGCAAACTGTTGCTGGAAGAATGACTGCAGCCAGGCGCGGTGGCTCAAGCCTGTAATCCCAGCACTTTGGGAGGCCGAGGCGGGTGGATCACAAGGTCAAGAGATCGAGACCATCCTGGTCAACATGGTGAAACCCCCCCCCCTCTACTAAAAATACAAAAAATTTGCTGGGCGTGGTGGCATGTGCCTGTAATCCTAGCTACTCAGGAAGCTGAGGCAGGAGAATTGCCTGAACCCAGGAGGCGGAGGTTGCGGTGAGCCGAGATCACGCCATTGCACTCCAGCCTGGGTAACAAGAGCGAAACTCCGTCTCAAAAAAACAAAAAAGAATGACTGCAATTCCAGTTACTGGCAAATCAGCAACTGTGTACACACAGGGCCTGAGAGGAGGACAGGACAGCAGATGGAGCTGTTTAAAAGGGATGGCTGCTATATGCCAGGCAAGAAAGCTCAAGCACCAACCTCACTGGATGAAGAAAACCCCAACAACACTTAAGGCTACAGCACCTCTTTATGACCAGGCCCACAAGTTGCCATCATGTGGAAAGCAAGGACACAGATAACCAACCCAGACAGTGCGTGACTAAAAGCTGTGAAGAAACATTAGAAGTACCCTCACTCCATGTCTTTTCCTTTCTATTTCAGTGACACATGGTAAACCAGGTTTAAATGAGTCTAAGAGAACTCTTTAGAAAGCACAAAGTAAAATTAATTAATAAGAAAAAAAATGCATGTAATCAGTAGCATTCCACCTTTCCTAAAATAATGATGGGTACATAATTATGTGTTTTACAACGTAAGGCATCTTAGACAGAATGAAGAAATAACACCTTCAAATCAGTAAGGCATGGCAGACCTAGAATGGGCAAACTCCCTGAGCAGATATTTTACGGAAGAACCTGGCAAGCTAATGAGGTTGTGAAAATATGCTCAAGCTCAGCAGAAATCAGGGAAATGCAAACTCAAATCACAATAGCCTCCCACTGTACACTTATCTGACTGGCAAAACAGAAAGCTGGACTTTGCCAGGCTAGCCAGTAAAGAGGGGTGCAGGCCTAGTCCAACACCCCAAGAAGCTCCTGGCCAACCAACTATGCCCTCATCCATTCCATTGCTGATCCCCCAGCCCAGGCA